>NC_054868.1:27265257-27567757 GCF_018320785.1 Cheilinus undulatus | reverse complement strand
TTAAAGTCTGTCCATAAGTGAGGCGAATAAAGCTGAGAAAATTAAATTCCTTATTGATGCCGAAGTGTCTGCCTGCTGCATCTCTCCACAAATGTGAAGCTATTAGCAGCTAGCATAGCTGTGTACCCGTCCGTGAGTAACAAGATCTGACCGGCGTTAGCTTAGCATTAGCTTTAGCTGGTGCACCCGTCTGTGAAAAGGCCTGGATTGCATCAGCTTAGCTCTAACTTAGCTACGCACTGGTCTGTGAGGAACAAGCTGTGACCGGCTCTGAGAAAACCCCTCTGTTCATTTTTATGGGAAGCTAGCACTGACCCCCATGCAGTTGTGTACCCAGTGGGTATACCATGTGGTCCTAATGACCTGTGCATAAAAGAACACCATTTTTTATTTATTCTTCCCCTTGTGTTTCTAACAAATTAACCCTGATTAACTTGGCACAAGCCAGAGCCTGAGGCAGCTATGGTGGGTAAGAGGCATGTTAATTGGACATAAATTATTATCAGTTGTGAAAGAGCATTATTATCAATGCTATTACACAAGTTTAAAAGGATACATTCAAAGAAAGTCAAGAAAACTAAAGATTTGGTGTCCAGCATATAAAGAGTCTTCATATCAGTGTATAGATCAGAGCTAGGCCGTAAACAGAGAATAAAGCTGGCTGAGTGCGTCCCATAAACAGGAGAACATTAAAACAGCAGCACTACAGCACACAGAGAGGCAGACAGCCTGCTGGAGAGGCTACAGGACAGTGAGAGAAGTCATATCATGTCCTGTGGGATTGTCTGAGATTTGAAATGGCATGAATTCAGTCAGAGACAAAATGTTTTTAAATCTTCAACTAGATTTTGTTTTTAAGTCCAATCTAGGAATGATGCCACTTTAACTTGCTGACTTAACCAAAGCATACATGTGCAAAGTAGGGCTAACTCATTAATTACAATGAGGTTGAATTTTTAAAATCTCATGCTGTTTTGTCATTGTAGGCAAACTGTAGTTAAGATACCATAGCAGGGCAGCAGCTGGAGGCTACTAAGCAAAGTGAAACCTGCCCTCTGAGCAATAGTAAATAACACCCACTGCTCCTTAACATCCTCTTTTACTGTTAAAGAAAGAAGAAAGAAAACTCACCGACAGCTCAGTGAATAAGATAAAAATGATCTGCACCTCATGTTCTCAAACATTTCACATTTTTATTGTTCCTTTCAGCAATTTTCATTTACTTTTCTAAGTGTAAAAAGTTATTTTTATGCTTAAGCTAAAATTGTAACTTTCCTTATTTTCTTTCAAAATAAAAGTCATTTTCAGCATATCTCCTTATGTCAAAATGTGTTAAACACTGTTTCTTAGAATAAGCATTTTGAAGCTGTGTCCTACACTGTAAGGCTGAACAGTAGAAGCTTGTTAAAAAACGAGTTGTGTTAACTTAAGATCCCAAAAAAACTATTTTAGCTTTAATTTACTGAGTTAATTGAACACATTTTTAGTTTTAAGTAATTACTACTATGTCATTTCAAGGTTTTTTTGTCATTGTACTCAAATTATTCGACAGTCGTATCTTAATCTGCATAGTTTCCCAGAATTCCTTTGGGGATGGGACACTTTTGCACCATGGGTTAAGTTACTGACTCAGAGAAGTCCCAGGAAAGAATTACAATATACAATGGATGGTAGACTGAACATGATAGGAGAGGACTTCCTGGTTCAGTGTGCATCTTTCAGTAACTGTCACTTGTAGTCACTTAAATTGGCCAAGCTTGAGTGACGTAAATATTCAAGATTTAAGTATGTGATAGAAATAAGGGGAAATCACGGTTGATGAGGAACATGTAGCTGTATGGAAAAAGCTTTAACATGTTTTGAGTTGGATTATTAGGTGTAGGAAAGCTTTGTCAGTGTAGTTTAACTGGAAAAAGTTAATTACCTGCTATTAAAAAATGACATTTTTCAGTTACTTAAAATTTTAAGGTAATCTGTTGCCTCTGATGTCTTGAGCTCTGTTAACTCATTGAGTATTCCACTGTAAATTATTTGTCTTAACCTGAGTCTACTCCAAAACGTATTTCCAGTACTTGGAAACTTCAGCGTAAATAAAATAAAGAATTTCAACTGGAGGTGGTTTAATAAAGAGGAGACGAAGTGGGCAGCAGTTTTGCTACTTCAAGAAACTTGAATGTATACTATAAATATTATAAATATAAAGGGCATCTGAAAGATAGATTTACTCAGTAAATGAAAGATTTGTTTAATTTATACAGTAATGCACAAAATGTCATAGACATCAGAGCTACAGAGATGACATGCATGCACATAATACTTTAGAGGAACTGCAAGGCATAATGTCTGATAGTTAAGATTTGTCTGTTTAGACAGCTGGGCACTTCAATTTGAATGTGTGTCAACTTTAATGTGAAGTTTTATCAAAAGTTACTACACTTTAGTGTGTATAATTAAGTGCTCTATCCTAAAAATGGTCCATTGGACCAGTTTATTCCCATTAACACTATGTGTGCTGCTGTAGGATGATGGCTGTCTCTCTGTGTTTATGACCCCACAGTCTAATTTCATTTCCAGGGCGAAAGCGAGCAGCTGATAATTTGCTCGTAATGTGTCGGTTTGATGTTAATGTGCTTTAAGTTATGCTTCTGGCCAGCTTCCCGCCCACTCTCCAGGCTGACTATCACAGCTCTGGCTCGAGCCCCGATTATTGGCCTCGTTCCTCAACATGTCTGACAAGCCCTGCCTCAGCTCTCATTTGGGGAGCGATCTGCTAACCGCCCACAACCGCTATGAACAACACTATGCAGCTGGATCTCTCTTTGGCAAGCGCTATAAATTACTCATTACATGCCTAACTATCGACATAAGCACACACACAAATTTCGCACGTTGGAAAATGTGAGGCACATGCAGGCTCCGATGGCTGGCAAGATCAACAAACTTTCAGAGAGGACTTTTTCTGATCACGGATTCTAACAAAAGCTATTCATGCTCATACACTGTAAAATACAATTAGATAAGCTTACTTTAAAAAATGTAGAAACTCACCTCAGAAAAAAAAAAGTAAACTAAACTTTTGTGAGTTCACAAAGCTAACTGTCTGATGCTAACTGTATTATTTTAAGTTTGCAATATTAGTTTGAAATGAATGATTTTAAGTGTATTAAACAGAGATTCATATGCCATTTGAGTGTAACCCTCTCACATTGTTAAATCTTGAACATTTGTGTCACTCTAGGTGGGCCAACAATAGCTGAAAGTTAACTTTTTAAGATAGAATACACTTTGGAAAGTTTACTGCACTTATAAATAAGGTTTACATTTAACTCAGAACTAGATGTTTTACTATTTTTCTTAAAGCTATATGATCTTTATCCACCCTAATTTTCCTTTATCTCTATCACATACTTTAATCTTGAACATTGATGCCATTGTGTATTGTGGTTGCTCCCCATAGGCGGTACTCTTCTAACTGTGTCAATAGCTTCACTCATGGTGCAAAAGTGTCTGATAGCCAAAGGCATTCTGGAAAACAATTACAAAAAATACTTAATTGTTTGAGTACTGCTTACTTAAAACTGAAAATTTGTTCTGTTAACTCAGAAAAATAAAGCTGAAAAGCTGTCTTGGATTCTAAAATTAACACAACAAATTATTTTGTTTTCATTGTTCAACTGTTTGGTCCTACATTATAGCTGATGACAATCCCTACCTAGAATCCACCCCCCAACAGCGTGTCAAGTAAAATTGATATTGTTTTTTACTGTGTATAAACACTCTAGGATCATCTGTGAAAGTGTCTGAAGGGTTTGTGTTAGGTATCTGTCTGAACGGGAAGTTCAGTCAGTCTTCCTCCTCTGAGGGATGAGCCACTATGAGACCTGAACATCTATAACACACAAACACAGACAGCCTTATCTACCATTACTGTCTGCCCTTTTTCTCAAAAACTCACTCATTTTGTATCCTGTTTGTGGAAACCTATCTTCTTAGAGCTCCTCTTTTACACTTTCTAACTTTGATACCTGCACTCTCATGCACATTGGATCCATTTCATCCATCTCAACCCTTTGCTTTTTTGTTGCTTTGCTTTGTTTGGGGAGGCCTGTCTGCTCTCTGCTGCTTTTTTGCTCCAGATCAGCAAAGTGATCGAGGGCACACAAGATTAAGCTTGAGAGCAGTTAAATTGAAAAAAATTTTTCACAGTTCTCTGAAAGATCTGTGGGAGTTTGGTTTTATCTTTAGGGAATCCCTGCAGTAAAATGCACATTTCACTTGCTTGTGTGTTGCTGAACGCATAAATGCAAGTGTCATTCAAAAACTATGTTTTATCACACTCCTAAAAGTCTATTTTTACAACCTGAAATATGCATCTTTTGTGGTTATTTTCAGCTGTTTATTTCCTCCCAAATATGTGTGAATTTACACATTTTCCACATCTTAACACACTGTAAGCGTAAATCATACTCCCTGGAGGTTTGGGCTAGCATCTGTTCTTACAAACTTCATCTCTCTCGCTCTGTCCCTCTAGGTTAACACAGCATCTGCCATCTACATCCCTGAAGTCTCCTACAAAGTGTCATTAGCTTCATTTAGTCCTGCTGTTTGTCTTCTCTGCTCCTCCGGTAAATCAGGATCCCACCAGTATGATTTGCAGGTTCATTCAAGGGGAGAAATAAGAGCAGAAGATCTGCCCAGAGAGGCAGAGCAGTTCCCATTAGTCCTGATTTTACACATTATGTATCATGAAGTCAAAATTAGTGATGTAGTAGCCTTTTTACTCATGCAAGCTTCCCAGATGCACCAATCTTTAATTAAATGCACTAAACAGCTGATTTATTTTCACCCTGAAATCAAAGTTTTTTGCACATCTTCACCCGTGACTCGAAAGTGGTCCAGAGAGAGGAGCATACTTTGTAATCCCTGCCATCTGTTGTGTAGATCACATCCAACTGTACACGGACCTTTATGTAGGCCACCCTCCAACCCACACACAACCCAAGAGGGGAAAGATTGGCACCGTCTAAGTCCATCTAAATCTTTATCTGCTGACCCACTCAGTAGTTCCCCCCTTCACTTCCATCTTAGGTCATATTGAGGGAAAAGAGGACGGCTTGGAGGAGCAGGCGACATGCGCGAACATCCAAGTCTGTGACTGCTGCACAGTTCCCCACTAGAGCTTATGTCAATCTGCTATTTCTTTTCTTGAAGTAATAAAACAGCATAATAAAGCTCTTATCCCATAAAAGTAGTACAAATATTGGAGTGCCCTTTCGAGCTGGAGCCTTCCTCCCCTTCCTTGGCCTAAATGTCAATGCCTAATCCTACTGAAAAAGCCATAATGATCTTGGCAACAGACAGAACAGATAGGGCGTAAATGGAGAGAGAGCAGAGGAGTGAAATGACGACAGAAAAAGAAGCAGCAGTTTGAGAAGAAGTGATGTAGGGATGAGAGCAGATAAAGAGATGGCAGGAAGAAGGGAGAACGGGGAACAGCGTGAAGCAAGTTGGGAGAAGTGCGGAGCATACGGTTGCATCCCCTTCCTCCCCCCTCCTCATTAAGTCAGTCAATGTGACAGGAAGACTTATGTAACACCCCAGAGATGGAGGGAGGAGATGGAGAAAGAGTAACAAGGAGGAGGATGAAAGAGAGAGCAAGGAGAGCAGCTGTGAAGGGAAGGAGGAGGGAGGTGATCGAGAGGCAAAGAAAGAAGAGCGCTTAAAGAGATAAAGGGGTGAAAAATATGAGAAAGAGGGAGACGCTAAGACAATTAAACAGGAGATATATAAAGAGAGGGATCGGCGGCGTATAGTGAAGAGAAGGGGATAGATAAAAAAAAGCAATTGAAAGATCTACCGTGCCTTTTAGCATGGCTCTGCTGGCTTTACACTTTTCATTTGTTTTGTGGGGGAGAGATTAGCAAGAGGATTAAGAGAGCGATTCTCCTGCTCCTCATTCTTTCTGTTTTCATCTCTCTCTTTTTTTCCTCTCACTATCTCTCTTTTTTTGAGGGGCACACACACTTACTCACTGACTCATGCAGCGCGCACACACACACAATATGCATGTACATTTTAAGGCTACAGCTTTCCTTTATTTTAATGTGTTCAACTAATGTATGTGTTTATTTTTTAAAGATGAATCAGTTAAGGTCTGAGCTCCTCAAGGATTTTGGCATCCCCTGTGGCCAAAGCAGTACATATCATCTCATTACTTTCCTGCCTTGTACATGAGTGTGCAGTATTTTCTGACATTAAATTTCTTTTTTTTTTTTTCCTTTTTATAGTCAAAAAGATCATTTATTGCTAATATTTACAGTGTAAATAAAAGTTTCATCTACAGACAGCCACCCAGGGCAACAGTCAAGGTTCAGGGTATCTTTATTAGCACCTGAAAGGTAAATGTTGTGCAGATAGGAGCATTCAAAGATATTGAACAAAAGCAATACTAATTCTCAGGTCAAGACAACGTACAGTGCTTAACAAATTTATTAGACCACCACCCAAAGTAAAGTTTATGCCACAGCTGCCCTAAATTAACAGCATTGGTAAAAATTGGCAAAAAACAAAATCTTTTTTTATGTTTCTGCAATGGTTAATACACCAATATGTAGAAGCTCTTTAACCAAAATGATATTTTTAATGCTAAATTATAATTGTTATTGTTATGCATGAATTTTCAAATTTACTGATTTACAAAAAAAATGAAAAAATAGTAAAGCACATTATTATTTCTTGATTAATATGTCAAATTATAGTTAATTACTTGCATTCCTGAACAGAAAAATTAGTTTTAGTGGTTGAATGTTATGCTTGATTAATTTCTGACTTCGCAGAGAAGCCCAGTGAGCCAGCTCAAATTTGGGTTTAAAAAGGTGAATTCAGTTTGAAATTCCTCATTCCTGTTCAAAATGGTAAAACATGGAGAGCTCACTGAAAATGAAAGAGTCCACATTAAAGCACTTCATGATGCTGGATGGTCTCTGAGACAGGTGGTCTAATAAATTTGTTAAGCACTGTATATACATTAAAACTAACGTTAAAATGTAAAAACATAATTGATTAAAGCATCATGATAGTGCTTAAAGACACCGACACTAAAATGATAAATATCCTTCCTAAGTGAAAAAGCATCATCTTGTGCTGGTTTTGTAGAGAGGTTCTGTAGCTGCAGGTATAAAAAGTGTTCCTGCAACGTTTTGTTCTCTCATTAGGAGCAACAAACCGACAGCCAGAGCGAAGAAGCTGAAACGTAGGATTAGAGGATGAAAACAGTCATGGAGAACGGAGCTCACCTTACACTGCAGCTGTAAAGAATAATGATCTGATAGGTTGAGCTGTGGCTCACCTATAAGACATTAACAACTAGGAAAGGACGTACTTGTCTTCAGTGGTTTTGTTGCTTATATAGGTCAAACCAGCATTAATATTAATGTCAGCCTGTTTCATAACTAGAGATGTGAAGATGTTAGACTCCATCATAATGACTTCATGCACTTAAAAGGGTAGTGAGGCAAACTAAAGGAATAGGATACCCCCCATGGAGTCTAGACACTGGTGCTGGTGTTGATGAGGGATGCAGGATCAGAGATGGAGTAGACTTCTGAGAAACTGGACTGGGAAACCAATGAGATGGCTTAAATGAGGAGACTGAGGTTTGCAAGATGAAATGAGCCCAAGACCTATGAGGATCTAGACTAGATGCTGATGAACTGAATGGAGGTGGCTGGGGTGGAGGAGGGTTGCAGCATCTACACTGAAACAAATGGCTGACTACAGGAGAAAGGATGAAAGATTTAAAATATGACACGTGCATGATGATTGATCAAACGAGGTTGTGGTAGAATCAGTTTAGCTTCGTATGTAAGCGAGCAAACGTCCATAATCAGCTGATCCGAGTGTGGGAAGAGAGAAAGAATGGATGAAGGGATATGAACCACCAGTAGTGACTGATGAGTGAGTAGAAATAGTCTTTGTGCTTAAACTTTTGCTTAGCTTCATTAAAATTTCACATCACGATTATAGTGACCTAAAATATCTTGATTGTAGTCATTATCATAGTATTATTTTGTGCTGAAAATGTTTATTTGAAATCATTTCACTAAGTTTTATATTTGAAAAAAAATCAACATAAATAAATCATAAGCACAGAGTAATGAACACTTTTTCTTTGTAACAACATTAAGATATCAACTTGAGTTGACTTAAAGCTGAAATAATACATTTCTAGTCTTAAGTGAACGATGATCGATTGTATTTTTGGTTATTGTACTTAGATTATTCATCTAATGCCTTTAGGCATTAGACACTTTTGCACCATGGGTGAAGTTACTGACTCAGAGAAGTCCCACCTGTAGGGACCAACCTCATAGCAAGGATGATGTACTGAAATGTGCAGAAGAACACTTTCTGGTCAAAGTAAACCTTTCTGTTTTTGTGATTTATAGTCAATCAAATTAGCTTACTTTGGGTGGCCTGATTGTTCAAAATTAAAATATGTGAATGACAGAGGTAAAATTACAGTGGATGAGAAACATATAAATTATATATTGTAACAAGTCATACTCAAGACATGTATTTCCACTTTTCAAAAGCTTTTACCTAAAAATTTCTGATGAATATTTTGAGTATTTCTAATGTGTGTGGCTGACCATGAACACATGTTAATGTGACCATCTGTCAGCTAGAATAAGCTAATTTACATTCATTCTGATGGTTAGAATTTCAGCATTTCTGGACTGATATTTTTAACTAACTGGACTTAAAAGATTGGCAGTGCTTTTCATGGCTTTTTTTTGTTAAGCTACCAGATGAAGCTGCGTGCTGTGGTGTAGACAAGAGAGCAGAGGAGAAAGAAAGCAATGTCTCCTGTCCCTAAAAGTTTTCCTTTACAATCCCTGAGCCAACTTGTGTGTTGTTATTTTTTTGTTTGTTTGTTTTTTTTTTATAATTCACTTCATTAAACAACCACACATAGCATGCTGTCTGGGTTTTGTGTAACGTGGTATTACAGAGTGGCTATTAAGAAATTAAAATTTGAATGGTATCCCTATTTATATCCAAGTAAAATTCCCAAAAGGAGCTTTAAGAATAGAAATTGTCAGAAAACAGTGAATACATTTAAAGAGAACATCAGGAAGTCTTAATGGCTTTTTTACAGCCCACAGAGTTGTTTAAAACTCCAAAGTTTTAAATAAGCAAAAATGCAAAGAAGGGGGGAAAACAGAGAAAATCTGCGATCTTATCTGCTATGTGGTTTAGGCATTATTAAAGCTATATACAGTGTATATGCTATATTATATGCTATAAAGGCATATAACATAAAGCCTCATAGTCATAAAGACCATCCTGATTGAAGGCCCAGTCTCTTTTACTAACCTGTTGTTGCAGTACATTATGACAATTAAAGGCACTTCCAGTTGGAGACCCCTATGCATTGGGAGTTTAAATAGTTTGCAGATTCAAATTAAGTAAAAAAAAAACAGCATGGCACAAAAAATTACGATGATCTTCAAAAGTTGGTATGTGTACCCACCATTCAGTGGGTTGGCATACTACCTCCCAACTTTAAGAGTAAATCAAATTTGTTCGCATTTTTCAGATCCAGATTCAGACAACTGATATACATTTTCTCACACAATTTTTTTTATTATTTTTCATCTTTTTTGTGCAAAAGTGTTGTCTATTTAAAAATAATCAAAGGCCTGTCTTATATTGCTGCCTCTTCCAAATAAAAGCAACATGGTTTCAAAAACTGATCCAGATAAAGACCTAGACTGCTAATTAAAGTTTCACGCTACATAAAATCCATGGAGCTCACTCTGACAAACTCCTGTGTGCATATTTATTGTGTATGTACCAGACTGGCATGCCGTATGTAAGGATGAAAGTAAGCAGACACACACACTTCCTCTGATTCTCTCCACTGAAAACCCACACAAACAAACTCACACATGGCTGTTTCAGTGACTGAGGTAGATTTGGCCGTGAGCCAGCAAGGTGCAGAGGTGACTGGGCAGCTTGGGGCTCTCTGACCATGTTTGCCAGTACATCTGGCTCGTTTTCTCTTCCTCTCACTCTCCTATCTCTCCCTCTCTCCCTCCACTTCTGCTGTTCATGATTTCTCTTCCTTTCTCATTCTGCTCCCCATCTGTCTCTCCCGCTCACTCCCTTTATCACGCCCGCTCTTCTGTTCAGCTCTCTCCCCACTCTTTCAACGCACACTCTCTCTTTTTCTCTCCTTCTCTTGAAAGCTTAGCATTTCTCCCTCTCTCTCCCTCCCTCCTTTTTAACAGCAAAAAGCAATTTCTCTCCCTTTGTCAGGGCGGTTGGCGGTAAGCTCTTAAGTAGGGATTTTCTGGTTTGGCTGGAATGCCATTAGGCGAGCTGGCGGTGACGTGCCGTGACTGACGTGCCGAATCTTTTTGATGTCGTGATGTCACAATCCAGCGGAGGCTGTGGTTATGATATTGTTGGCGTCCCTGGAATGAGGGGCTTTAGTGGTCATGTCAGGAGTAAGTCTTCATAAATCCTTTATGGCAGAAATATTAAGCTTCTTTGGCGGTACAGGGACAGAGGGAAAACATGGTGAAACGTGCACACACATGTACAGAAAAAAGACTCAGTCATAAGCCACCCACGAGCACGACTGTGCTAAAAGACTGATATAGATATGTGTGCTCCAAGAAGCAGTTCACAGTGTAGCACAGACACACAAAAATAGCCACAGTGTTCAATCGTGATTTAATCCGTTTAATATTGAATTGAGAACAAAATGCGAGTGACATCATTGTGGCTTCCTTTTTTCATTGAAACGCCACACACATCTGCCATTTCCCTTAAAACCTTTGCTTCCAATACTACGAAGCTTTCATAACCAAGTGTGAATGACAGATTATTGCAGTCAACGTCAGTCATGTTGTGTTTTAAATATGTTTGCAAAAGTTATACATTGTAGAATATGTTCCTGTAAGAATAAATGTTTAAAATGCTGATGTGGTGCAGAACTGTGTTAAATTTGGCTCTCTCCTTTTCCATACAGCACCCCCCAGATTCACACGAACCCCAGAAGACCAAATAGGAGTGCAGGGGGGAGTGGCCTCCTTTGTGTGTCAGGCCGCAGGTGACCCACAGCCCAAGATAGTGTGGAACAAGAAAGGCAAAAAAGTCAGCAACCAGAGATTTGAGGTAAGTTGTTGAGAAACTAGTGAAGGAAGTGTCACTTTTGTTTTTGTGTTCTGCTGTAAACTAAAATGAGGACGAGTTAGCATCCCGCTGAGCCACAACATACATTCCCTGGATGCACACATGTACACCCGCTTACAGAGTAAATCTTACTTGATAAACACAGTCACAGATCATGATTTGATGACAGCTATAAGGCTCAAATAAGGTTAGCATTGGTAGCAGTTAGTATTCAGCTGTCTGTGCCATGAATTCAGTCTTTAGAGGGTTAGTTTGCAGGAGAACTCTGGTCATTGTCTTCCCAACAAGAGCCTAATGAGAACTGCTCTGTTACTTGTGGGTAGAATATGAAGGTGGAGCTTGAAGCTATCTAGTATAGTCATGGTTTAAACGAGGAAAAACAGCTAAAAAACTTAAAAGCTTGAGACTTACTTGCTATGCTAGCATTTTTCACACAATTTGTAATTCCTGCTAACTAAAGGAATATAAAATTGCTGGAGCTTTTTCCCCCTTTTTTCATATTTTAGAAGAGCCAAGTTTGCAATTTGTGCCATTCTTTTCGCTTAGCTTGCGTCTTCTGGCTGTTTGTTTATTTTTTTAATGTAACCTTAATTTAACCTGGGTTGGTCCCATTGAGATCAGATATCTCTTTTCCAAGGGAGACCTAACCAAGAATGGCAGCAATGGATTGTTTCAAAATCAAACACGCTCAGACTCACACAGTTCACAATAAACATTAATACAGTAAATGAATCATCAGTTAAACAGTGGTGTACAGAAACTGGAGATTTTGAAACATTTAGAGTCACCAAGTTTCGCAGTTTAAAATCAGCCTGCAGACATTTCCAAGCCAGCATGTCCACAGGGTCGTAGCTCTTAGGGGTCCACGATCACACCGGCGTGATTTCATCATGCGTTACTTTTGCTACATGACAGCTTGAAAACAAAGCCACATTTTGCATTGCAGTCACTTTGTGTGGAAAACATGCTTTCTTTCAGTTTTTGTTTGATGTTAATAGGCCAAGTAAAACAGAAAACATGATCATTTTAATTTGATATAACAATTAACGTTACACATAGGGGACAGTGACCCATGCTGTACAGGACTGGCACTGATATTTTTTTCGTAATTTCAGCATATTATAATTTCTTTTTAAAAATGACAATATATTGTTTTAAATAACAATTTTTAAAAATCCATTTTTGTGGGGTGTTGTGTTTTTGGAGGCAAACCAAACATGAGCATGGTATACATTTTCCGAGTGGTTTATTTTGTCAAAAGAAAATTAACAAAATGGCAGAATAGCCAGTGGACCTCTCATGTTTAAAAAGTATTAAAAGTTGCCCAATCAATTTAACAAAAATGTAAAGATTTTTAAGGGTATTAAATGCAAGACTATGAGGTCTTAAAATCTGTTACATTTTGTTGCTTTTTAAATGTTTGTATATTCACCAAACAAGGCTGT
Organism: Cheilinus undulatus; assembly: GCF_018320785.1. Taxonomy (NCBI): domain Eukaryota; kingdom Metazoa; phylum Chordata; class Actinopteri; order Labriformes; family Labridae; genus Cheilinus; species Cheilinus undulatus. The sequence goes on along the minus strand of NC_054868.1, from coordinate 27,555,107 downwards.
AATTAGTTTTTCTGCTCTTGATTTTTTTATTAGATTTAATCACGAGTTATTCTTTTGTAACTTCGACAGGTATTAGGATTAATACAACTCAACTATAGTTATATTTTATCAGCTGCAACAGGAAATGGACACATCAATGCATAAAAATCTGAATTTCAAAATGGTAAAGAATAATATCCTGAAATCAACAATAATGCCAGGTTTTTTTTTTTCTTAAAACCTAATGTAGATTGTCCAACTCTGTAGTTTAAACTGTAGAGCAAAACTTGTAAAAATGTACCGGTATCACTACTCTAGGCTGTTGAACTTAAAAAAAAAGACCTTCCATTGTCAGCTACTTTATGGTATTAAACCAAGGTCTTTTTCCACATAAGAGAGTAACACCCTCTAGTTTAACAGCCTGGGTTCTACCAGTCAGAGTTAGCAAACCAACTGACAGCATGCTCTGAAAACCCAGCAGCTTTAAGACAGTCCAGTAAGATACTATGAGATCTTTGACAGAGTGTATAAATACACACAGACATATTCTTAAAGTTATTAAAACAGGAATTCATTTAAATCAAGACAAAGGGTCATCTTAATGCCAGACCCTCCCTACATATCTGTCATGAACAGACAACTTTCAGTTATGATTTAAGATATCTGTAAAAGTTTGTGAAATAAAGGCTAGCAATCAGATCCCCCTTGAAACATGATCATGGATATCATGGTTGATTACAGCCCTATAAACAAGCATGTATAATGGCCTAGAGTACATGTGCAAACAGTTAGCAGTTATGCCTTCATCTGCATGAATTATTCATATACATCCCATATATCCTGTTTACCCTCAAGTACACAAACATGCATGTAGACACAGTTTACACAACCGACTGCCAAACTCTTATTTATCCCCCTGGTGAGTGACCATCAACCACATCTCAGCCCCAACCTATCCTACCTCCCCCTGCTCAGTCAACCTTCCCTGCTGCTGGCTTTTCCCTTTTGAGCATCACTATCACTATGCTTGCAGCAGTCAGACTAGTGACGTAAATTATTTTCTCATGTCTGGACATAGGGACCAGGGAATTGTCATCTGGCAGGCATTGTAAGGAGCAACATGGAGTCTACTTACTGAGTATTTCTAAAAAACAGTTTTGTAACTTTATCTTAAAGGACTGCACCTCAGGACACTCCAAAAACGTATGTGTAAAAGAACAAACAAAACTGACAGAGCAGACTGAATCAACTAAAGCCTAAATTTACGCTCCCTTTTGAAATTTAGTAACTGAGATTGAATTTCAGTCATTCAGTAGACTAAAACTATTTGAAGGATCAAGGAAATGCCCTCCAGTTCAAACATTATTGAAAGGAGTGTAAAAAACAAAACATGAAATGTAAGTTAGCAGCAAAAGGCTGAGCGTTTTGTTTTTCCCAGTTTATCACAGAAAAACCTTTTACTGTGAGAACCTTCACACTATCAGTAACAGTGTTCAAACAAAAAGACTCAATCAGTTTACCCGCATTTCTTTATTTTTACTCAAAACTCTTCCACATCTGTGTGAAATGCTCCAACTTTTTCATATGTCAGATGATGCCTTGGGCTACAGTATATGAGATTCTCTTATGATCATCCTTATTAGTTTCCCATAGGCACTAACCTTTGATTTATTTCCTTACCCCAACACTCACTCTGTGATAGAGCCGGTGAACCAGCCTCTCCTCCTCTCTGCTCAATGTCACCTTGAGCTCTGGGTGCTTTTCCACTTTAATAAGTTGAGTTTCCTCCCAGGTTTAAGTTCATCTTGCTGTCTATGTGTTTGTGATTAAATCACTTGGGGAGATATTTTATTTTTAATCCACCCTATATAAGCCTAGACATTCGGGAGTTGTTGTGGGATTTCTTTTTATTGGATTTCAGTCGGCAGAAACCTTCTCAGAATTCAGAATCCAGAAGCTCTGCCTTCATGTATTGAACTTAAAGTGAAGCTTTTCAAATACACAGATCATTATTTCTGAACAATCTCTCTGTAGGATATCCTAAACATAAGGAGAACATGAGAGATATTTAAGAACATCTGTAATATTTTTACTTTTCCTTTGCTCCATTTCATTTTTATTTCAGCCCTAAGTAATGATGAAGAGCTCCTCTGGTGTAACCTTAAATTGATTTTAATGTCTGTAGTGATGATCCAACACCATGGATTCAGGCATGCCTTGTGGCTAAGGATTAAATTGGGCTTTATGCAGCCCTGCTCCTGTTGCCTCAGCTCACCTCAAAGTATGGAAAATTCATGAAAAGATATTTTTTCAGCCTCATTTTTCCTGATCAGCTACAGTATCAAACCCATGCATTCTTAAGTTAGATATCCAAACAAACTTTCTTGCGTATTGATAACAGTGCTTTAGAAACAGGCTTTGAAAACAGTGCTGTTACATAGGCTAAATAGTTACCCTTTCACTGCTTGTTTTCCTCTCTATTAAGTCTTTAGAAGCCTATTTTGATCTTCATGTCTTTGATTGTTTCCCAACATTTCACCAACCAGGTGAAACACCTGTCAGCTAAGATTGATTCCTATTTATAATTTAGAAACTTGCAGTTATTGGCTTCTATAGGAAATGTTGGTATTGCTAAAACTCTCTGACACTGGTGTTAGTAATTAAGAACATTGATGTTGAGAGTAATAACAATAAAAAAGCTCTGTAAAGCAGAGGGTGGATTGCAGTCATTGGTGGGTTTGTCAGTCCTGGTGAAACTTTTTCAGTTTTGGAAGATCGTTCATTTATTACCTCAACTAAATTGATCTCTTTCCCCCTGACAGGTTATAGAGTTTGATGACGGGTCCGGCTCGGTTTTGAGAATCCAGCCTCTTAGGACCCCAAGAGACGAGGCTATATATGAATGTCACGCCTCCAACTCTGCAGGAGAGATCACTGCCTCCACCAGGCTCAGTGTGCTACGAGGTCAGTGTGAGAACACATGCAGACTGTCTTTGTATTGAACTGTTGAAGTTTTTAGAAAACTGTGAGGAGAAACAGAAATAATTTTTTCCTTGACTTGAAACTCCTTCGAGAAATTTTTCATTTTTGTCCATTTTAGCAACCCCTGTGAACAAAGTGGGAACGATTATATTTTTTCTAAATTTTTCCATGAGTTAGTAGGGCTTTTTTAGCATTTTTTTTAATTCAGATTTATTTTAGCCACATTCTGTAGCAACCAGCAACTAGCAAAAAAGCTGAGATTGCAGTCTGAGGTATCAAGACAGCTCAGGATGAGTATAGAGATCCAGTACAGGCATAACACCTGTATCCAACACATCTGATACCTACTAGACCGTATTACAACACAGATATCAATGCCTCATTTCTATACATCACCCCAATGTGACCACCTGCCACCCCAAATGAAAGGCAAGAAATACAGTATGGAATTCGTGTGAACTGTTGAGCAGTTCTTTCTAGCACGGTCTGTTGTTTGATGATGCCATTGCCTTCACTGAAAGTGAACTGCCATTCATTGTGAGGTAAATTTCCCACATCTACCAGCCACGGTGGCTGACAGATGATGAAAAATATTATGAGGGAGAGTTGTACCAGAAAACAGTAAATTTAATCCCCAATTTCTGTCTCTCTGCTCTGGCACAGAGCCAGGCAGCTCAACTCTGATCAGAAGCATTTTTAATTGAGAGGATTGTATTTCTCATTAGTGGGCATGGCTTTAGCTCATTCATCCAACACGCCCACAGCACCCTAGAGCAGATCTTATTGCCTCATTTTTAGCTTTGAAGCTTTATTTCATAAATTCAGAGATGTTTTTCGTGACAGAAATTTGGCCTGGTGGTTCATTGCACAGTGGCCTGTCATACAACAAACCTAAAATAAAGATCACTTTACAGGGACTTTGATGTTAAATACTCTGCTGACTATACCAACCGTCATAGGTAGTTTTGAGTAACACAAGCTGGAACAACCTGTAACTGTCAAAACTGCCAGTTCAAGATACTGATGTAGAGAGACCTTGAACCAGAACTTCCAGTTATTGTTTGTTTTTATTTTAACCAAACCCAACAGAGCCGTGACCCCAAAGCTGAGGTATGAATTCTACTGCGACCTCTGTAAACTGTCACACCTAGTCGTATTTCATGGCTCTTATTTAAATGTTAGACATCAGACAAATTTTACTATATGCACATTAACATGTGGGTTAAGAACAACTAAAGACTGACTCTTTATGGCAAAGTTATAAATGTTTAATCTTTTTTTTACAAGGGGTATATTATGATAATATCCATTCAAAGTCAAGTTTCATATTAAATCAATCAGATGTGCTTCAGTTGATTTTCTTAAACCTGAAATACTATTCACTGAGGCCAATTTGACACTTAGGCTGCATCCTTGAAAGCAGGAACGTATGTGAATGTAAGTATAAACTTTGATCTGCTAGCAGTGGATGGTTTTGTCAGTGTAAGCAGGGCTCCATTAATGCACATAGTGATGTTATTGTTAGTGGAGTCCATTAGGAGAACATTATGTACCGGTAGTTTGAAGCTCTAGAGTGTCTTAGTGAGTGAAACTGCTCGAGTGTGGATAATCACATTGCCTGCCTTTACATGCACATGGGGAAAGGACGAGCTGCCTATTGTTCTACCATCTCACCTCCCTCGCTCTTGATCACTCTATCCTCTCTCTATTTACCTCGTGTCTCTCTGTGGTAATAATATAGTCTACAGATCTTCCTCTCCATTCTCTTCTCCTTCCGTCTGGTCTGTCTGTGTTTTTGTCTCCTGAAGTTCATTCTTTCTGACTGTCTTTCTCTTTTTTAAATACATTTCCCTCTCTTTCTTTCTCTCTCCCTCCATATGCTCTTAGGTCCACCACACACTAACCTCTAAATTATTCACATCAGACCACTCTTTGCATCTTCTGCGCTGTTCCGCTCCATCCATCCAGAAGTTTCTTTTTTTTTTTTATGTCTCACATGGTCGTCTTTGTGTGTCTGTGTGTGCACTTGCTCAACTGTGTGTGGATATCTGCATGTGCTCTTGCGCATGAGTTTGTGCATCTATTTTTGATTTTTTTTTCTGCCTCCCTTGATGGAAGCTTTCTCCTCTTGTCTTCCATCGTGATCGTGAACTTAGCAACTCATTCACACACATGCGCACAGGCGTAGTCTCAATCAAAGACAGTTGCTCTTTATGTAGTGATTAGCCTCTTTCTACTCCTCTGAGGAGTCATTGTGTTGTGGATGAATAAGAGGCCACCTGGGAGCGGCTAATAGCCCCTGATAGACTGACAGTCCAAATGTCAGATATAAAATACACACTCTGCACACAACTACACACACGCACACATGCTGGGTGTTGTCAGTCATGTGTCTCCCCTGGCTCCGAGCAGACACAGCTCCAGTGACTGACTGACTGACTGACTGTCTGACAGGAGGGATCCAGTGTTAAGGTCAGCAGCTTAATTACTGAGGATTAGTAGCAGGCTAATTGAAATCTCGGATTCCAGTAAATGGCTTTGATTGGCAATTGCTGTAATAATAATGAGCTTGAGAGAAATTATATGCTGTAGGATCAAGTGTATAGTCAGTAAGATACTGTATAATTCATGGTTTGGTAAAAATTCAGTGTTTGTCTGTTGATTGTTCTAAGTAAGTCTTACACAAAGGTCCCTTGGTCCAGAGATGTCTGCTAAATGTGAAACACTTACTTTGGGCTAACTTTTAATGACGTTCTGATGCCATTAATCTTCTTCTCAATACCTTAAAATTGATATTTTCCAGCATTATGAATATCCATTGGCAACCATAATTTATGGATACATTTCACATTCATCTGGAAAACCTCCCATAGAAAGCATCTGAGAAGGGCAGGACTTTTCATGGAATTCTAAATGGGTGATTGAAAGAAAATGTTCTGTCTGTCATGTCCATTACGGGTCAATCAGAACTAGGGATGCGTATCAAAATCCAGTACCAAAGTAGTATTGATGCCAATGCATTTGATACTTTCAAGACAAATTTTAGTGCTTTATTTCAGTACCTTGCCACCCTAACCCGATTCCCTGCCCCTCCAAAGGAAAAGGCATGAAATATGTTATGTGAAGTTGTTGTATATGTTCTATTGACATCTCATTTCTAAATCATTTACAATCTGAGACAGCTTTTATTCAGCCACTGACATTTAACATGTTTTTTTCCTCTTTAATAGTACTGATTTTTCCAAAGGTACTGAATTTGTTGTGGCATTGAGTGTGTGCAGGCAGATTTCCTACTTTTCTTGTCCCTGATTTTAAATTTCCCTGCACCTACATGATGTGTGTTTAACCAGCCCTTATCTGTCTTTGTTACTGTCACATTATTATTTACATGGAACCTATTGTTTCTTGGGAGGGCAATGGTCTTTTGCCAGTGGATAAGTCAATTAACTGGCTACTTGTAGTCATGTGATATTAAAATTATAGGTGATACAGAAGAGCAAAGCCCAAGGTATGGAGCTGGTGATCATATGGATACAAGTTCAGTTTTACCATCGATTATCAGCCTGACAAGTATTCAAAATTTGGAAAAGATTGCATCATCTTCTATTACATTGAACTGCTATTAAAGTAGTTAAGAAGATCTTAGAGCATGGATCTAGAGCATGGGCGGAAGATATCTTGTGGCCCCCCACTTGACATCAAAGTGTAGTGTTAGTGCGGCCCAGGCCCTTTACTCATGCACACTCCAGCTTCAGTCACAAAAATCCGCCAGTTTCTGCTGCCAATTAACAACACTGCACCTTTAAAGCCATCAAAAGGCTCAGTTTATATTATATCCATAATATGAATAAGCATTAAGAGATAAGAACAAGAATTTAAGATAGGTGCCCTAATCCCCAAACGCATTAAATCAACACTCTGCAGCTGAGAAAACATGCTCTTTTGTTGTCTTCATAATAAACAGTCTTCCAGTTGTTTTGGTTGAGGGCGAAGGCATCAATGATTCTTGCTTGGTCCAGGGCTCGGGTTCTGACTGAGTTTATTGCCAGCCCTACCAGGTGGCTGGTCTGAGAGTCTTTGCTGCTGTTCCTCAACTCATTCTTTAAATGACATAGACATCACAGCTCACTGATGTGACAGGAAGGGTCAGAGATATGGATAGGAGTTTAAATAAGTCTATAAAGGCATCCAGAGGTTTTTGCCTTGTAAAACCAAACTTCTTCCCCTGAGTGGGATTAAATGATTAGGATTAGGATGACAAATGTTTTCCCTGCGTAATTGTCAGTCAGCCGTAAAACACAGACATCGTATCTCACTTTGGTGAGTGACTCAGCTCAATCTCCGGTCTGATTTAATCCCTCATTATAATAAATCTGTAATGCCAAACTAATATCAACTAATTTTATTTACATACGATTTAATTTTATGTCAACAAGAAGTGAAATTATGGTCTTGATCACTTAAGATTAAACAGGACACCGTTTATAAATCCTGTGGCGTATTGAACTACAGGTCTCATCAAATGGTAAAAATTCCTCTCATAATGATAAAAAACAATACTTTATAACTGAACATTCAATCCTTATCTGGACACAGGCTGTCCTATGACATGAGAGGTCGGCATGTTTGATCTTGGCGCAGCGCTAAAATACGCACAGAGATGCCCCAGTTCATGACGCATGCAGGGAAGTCAGGGGGATTCAGATAGAGTGGACATGCAGAAGAATGACTGTAGGGCTCATACATGTGTTAAAAGTCAAGTTTTCACTCAGCAGGTGAGGGTTTGCAGCTCTATAAACAATACTGTAACTATAACCATATCTATAATAGCACAACAGTGTAATGAATCTCTGAAGGATCCTGTCTCTCTCACTCTCTCTCTATCTCTCTGGCTCTCTCTCTCTCTCTCTCTCTCTCTCTCCCTCCCTCCTTCCCTGCGCTCTCTCTCATTCTCCCCTCTGGACTCTGTGCACTGATCCCAGGCCAGGTGAAATAGGGCTCAGATCAGGTTTTGTGAACAGGTTGCTGTTTTAAAGCCAAAAGCGGTCATGCTGAATGTATATTTAATAAATATTCCAGTCTTGTAAATTCATCATCAGTGGGTCCTAAAAACATTAAAATCTGTAAAAATTGTCATATGTTACAAGCTCAGCATATTTTTGTGTGACCTGTTTAGATTACTTGCAAATTGATTATCTTTCTAAAGTAGCTAATTAACCTTTTAGTGTTTAAACATGCAGCACTCATTAAATGGTACCTGTATCTAATACTGGATCATTTCTTTTTGTAAACATTACAGCAGCCTATATATCAGTTGTTGGTCGGATTGATATTGCTAAAAAATTGTTCGGCCCACAGGACATCTCATCGGAGCAAATCCGACCAGCTTTCACCTCACAGGAAAAATGTCAAATGTGTCCAATATAGTTTTTAAGAATTGTTTTGGGGCTTTTGAGCCTGTATATGAGAGACAGCACCATTAAACTGGGCAGAGATGGAAAGTAAGAAGAAAGAAGCTACAGGCCGCCTACATGGAGGATTAGATCCTCTGTACATGGGTGCACAGACAGAACCACTTGACTAACACAGTCTTGACAAATAGCACAGCATGTAAAGTACAGAGCTTTTATTGGATTGTAATACATTTTAAAGGTGTTAATTTTATTGCATCCATGACTTATACTGTAGCCCCCAGAGTCAGTGCCGAATGACATGAACAGGTTTAAGCAGATATTACTCACAAGCTCCTGAACCAGCAGCCAGCTTCATGCTTTAGTTACCCTCGATTGTTTGACCAGACTTGATTTGCAGTCTCCCAGATTCACAGATGACAAACCCAGTGAGTGATGTGTTTTTCATTTTTGGGTCTTATATAAAGAGGACAGTGTTCACACAGCCGTTTTCCCATGATTGTGGAAGCGGGCTTTTCTATGGGCTGTGAAATTATCTGGATCTCTTGCAGTGGAAACAGTGCTGGAGTGGGAGCACATCCAAATGAAACCGTGGGATGTGTGGAAGGCTCCATCAACTAGGGGAGTGTAGGGTTACGTATCTGCTCTGACCTCAGGGGCTACTTAACTGGTCAGAAGCACACATACGGACACACAAACATGAGCACACTCCAGCAGCTCTGTCTTAACACTTTGGTGTTGCTTACATCTGTCTTTGTAATGGATGGTTATATGCATGTGCTATTGTGTGTGGAAATGTGTGGGTTTGTGTATCATCCCATTGCATTATCTCTCAAATTAACCCCTTAAAGCCTGTTGTATCATATTTGATACACACTTTTATGATACCTCTATCTAATCAATATGATCATAAATTACTAAAAAAAAACCTTCTGAATACAACCTGATGAATGATAAAATGCCCTTAAGTGGATTATCAGTTACCAAAAACACCTAATGTATCAAATGAGATACAAAACATATATATGTTAAATCTTATGGAAATTGGATTTTTTGGATTTCAGTAGAAAGTGAAATAAACATTTCAGTTCCAAAAAATTAGAATTTTTTGGCTATAATTTGTGTTTTCAGACTTTAATGGGTTAAAGATCAGCTGACACCTTTTTTTTCCTCTGAAAACATTTTTCAAATCTAGATTTAAATTTTGGTTGATATCAAGTAAACCTCTCATAAAAAAGTAATGATAGAAAAACACATAATGTTTATGGAAAAAACAGTTACTGAATACATTTGACAGGTGTTATTTATCAGTCAGATATTATTTATATATCACACAGTAGATCAAAAATTTCTCACACAGTGCTTACTTAAACAGAATATCAGCAAAACAACATAAGCCACCCACCCTCAGTCCATGCACAAGGTAAAGTGTCATAAAGTAGTCAGTAGAAATGGGAACTGACTGAGGAAATGCTTTCATGAATATGTAATTAGAAAACACAAGAGAAAGCATAAAAATATGACTTTTTAAAATATTGATATTTGGCAAAAAGTAAGATGTGAGGGAAGTACTTACTTAAATCTAATTTCCCACGATTCATGCCCCCCCTCATAGAAAATGAAAATCAGCACAGACAAAGCAGCATAACAACACAATTGATGCTCTCAGATACTGTTGCAGTTATCCCTAACATTGATGTAAGACATTTTTAAAGTCAAACCCATATGAGGCCAAAACATATGAAAGAGAAATAAACATTGTTTTACGTAGAGCAATTTTCTGCCTGTAATCATAAGAGCACTAATGAACTTTTCTTCAATAAAAGATCAGCCTCCTTGTTGGATTTGTTCCCACCGCTGACTTAAATAATCTGCATTTACCCATAAACTTTTAAAACAGCCATTGCATTCTCGAGATAGTTTTATCCTCCTTCTTCTCCCTGTAGTTTGATACAGTGGTTCCAAAACTTTGTCTGCAGTGCCTCTCTTCATTACCTACTGTGGTTTAGATGAAGCCAAGGAAAGAACTCTGACAGGTGTTGTTAGCACTACATTTACGTGGAAGTCCTTGCACATAATTTGCCATGGTTTGCACACAGTGCAAAATGGCATACATTGATTCTATCCCCCGATTCCAGCCCCCTCCTGAAGCCCACTTTGGAATCACTGGTTTAGTATAACATTGATTTTTGATGGCTTAGGTTCAAACACGAAAGAACTCCATATTTCTGTTCAAACTCAGCAAATGAAAGAAAAGTCCCATTTTCAAATAAGAGCATAATTTTCCCCTAAAGAAAGAAATTGGATGATATGAGTGAACCAACTGGCCAAAAAAAAAGAAAAAAAATAGAATGAGAAGATACTGTAAATCTTACTACTGTATACAAGAAATAAATAAGTAGACAAGGCAATAAATCATTCAAAAATAATTAGAGTATTTATGTGGAAAGAACAGCTAAAGAGAGACCTGAGAGATGTGAGGAGAGAGTATGGGGTGGACATGCACCAAACATGTGCCAAGACCCGGAACCAATCAGGTGACCAGTGCGTTGAGGACTACAGCCTCTGCCTATGGGCGCCGTCTTTTCGCACTGAGCCACATCAGCGCCCAAGATAGAGAGTACATTTCAAGTAAACACGAGATACTTGTGCCCTACAGAAAGGATAAACGCTCAGCGAAAAAATCCCTGACCCCAGTTAAAACCTTACTATTGCCCACACAAATAAACTCTGCAGACCCATGAGCAGCAACAAAATGCAGCACTGTTCCTGGGTTATCAGGTGAAGAAGAATAGAATAGACCAAGACCATTTAAATGATGAGCCAGAAAAATTACATAGAAAAAGAAGATAGATAAAGATATTCAACTGACTAAATTTAAAAAGGATTAACTAAAAAACTTAGGTAAGATAAAAGTAAGATTCAGGTAAAGCAGGGCTTAAAATGTAGGTCATACATTAGAAAAATGTCAACATGACTGTTACATGATAAGCAGTTCATCTTTAATGAGACACAAAACTAAGGTATCACATTGTTGCAGTTTATACGATATTTAAAGCCAATTCTAATACCCAAACAAGTACTGCTGTTGAACCAACTCACCCTCAGCCCTACTTCCTCTTACCTAGTCAGGTTTTATAAGTTTAATAATGTGTCGTTTGTGTTGTTTTCTGCACTAGAAGATATACAGAAGTCATGAAAGTATCCTTTCGGTTTCAAATTTGCTGGTTCTTGGATACACCTTTATCTTCATGTGTCTGTAACTTTGTTTTTGGTGCTCGTTTGAAGGGCCAAAGAATTAGGGGGGATGCGTGGTCTTAGGGAGTAGCTTTCTAACTGCGTGTCCTTAGTGTTCAGCTCAGTGTCCCACCCCAGGTAGATGAAATAGAATGCATTATTCCTGCCTACAAGGGGCTGGCTTTGAAGTAAGCGTTTGCATAATGAAAGCAGAGAGAATCTGGATTGTTATGCTGTATGGGTCCCTCGTGCTCTCATTCCTTTTCTGTCTGTTTCCCTTTTGCTCCCTCCCTTTTCTGTCTTTGTTTCTTTGTGGCACTCTCCTTTGTCTTACTCTATTCTACTCTATCCCATTCTACTCCGATTTTTGCAATTTTTTTGTGCCATCAACTTTTCCCTTCCTTCACCACCTCCACCCAGGCAGAAGCATCCGTTCACACAAACACCTTCTCATCATGTTCACTCGGTTTATTATGTCCATGTTTCCATTTGTCGGGCGTTGTGATTGATTGAAACCAGAGCTGTTAAAAGGCCACACACGGACTCCGCAGAGCTAGCATCTCACGACCCGTCGGCTACAGTTCGATGGGCTAGTGCCAGAATTAGCATCTCCTTGGCAAGGTTCAGTGCTAGGATTTCCCGTTAATGAGCCTCGGTGTGGTTGAGACAGATAAAGCCCCAAGGGATTCTGGGTAAAAAATGTATAAAAAAGATTTAAATAGACTGCCTTCTGGATCAAATACAGCAGGAACACACGCTCTGTTCTCATCTGAGTTTTTGTTTTTTCAACGTGTCTATCTTTATCTTTTTATTATGAATGGCTCACGAATCTGACATTTTAACTCATGCTCTCAAAGTGGGACCATGAACAAAGTTTAGAGTTTATTTTTAAGAACAAACTTGCTCTGAATTTGTTTGATTCCAGTGCTGAATACAGTATCCTGTCATCGTCACTGTCTCGAGGAGGCTTTGATTCTCTATCTGCTTTGATTACTGTCTGCTTTTCCTCTGGAAAGTTTCCTCTTTTGATTAACTTGTTTATTTTTGATTTGATTAGATGATAATTACAGTAAAATATTTGTATAAGCCACACTTTTAATACCTGTTCTTCATCTAAAAAGTTGCCTGCGGCTTATATACCAGGGCAACTTACAGTATATACCAGTATAAAGTACTAAGACACACAACTCCATGACTGCAAGTGCCACCTTCACACATTACATGAGACCTAATGCGATTGAAAAATTCAGCGAATTTATTGTGTGTTACAAAAGACAACTTCATAGCTCTGAGCATACTTTAGCCTAGACTAGACTGGCAGGGTTGGTGCCGCGTATGCACTTTTCTTTCTTGTAAGGGCATTATCCTGCATTCGAAGAAAAAACAGGACCATTAGTGTTACTCTTACCAGCTTTGGAAATCACTGGTTTAGTATAACATTGATTTTTGATGGCTTAGGTTCAACAGAATCTTGTTCCAAAGAAGCAACTCCATATTCTGTTGAAACTCAGCAAATGAAAGAAAAGTAATAATTTGCAACATGTGATTGTTTGTGAAATATTAGACCAATCCATTACCAATTACTGAAGATGAATATGGCTACTAATCAGATGACATCTAGCCAATCAGATAGTGTTGTTGGCAAGACATTAGGGAGACTGTGGAGAGCAAAGAAGAGCCAGAAAGGAACAAACATGCCACAGCAGAGCCAAAATATTAAATAAATCTAAATACAGATGCAAATAGTTGTCCCAAGTGCTGAATATTGGCCCTGGTATTTGGTCAGGGTGATAACCAGTCATCACCGGGATGTAATTCTCTTAAATGTCCATAAATTCATGTTTGATTTAGGATTCAAACAGAGGAAGACACTCTTGACAAATGCCTGTCTCTTTCAGTTTCGAGTGAAGGTTGCGTTCAAAAGACAGGACTGAGCAGGACAAAAAAAGTGTATTTCACCTGCCTCTGATTCCCAGCAGAATAGACAGTATTTGATTTCCAATTGATTCTTATTCACAGAGCAGCAGTGAGGAGTGGTTGTCAGGTGGAATGAAATGTCACTTTTTCTACTTGACCTCACCGTTGGATTCTTCCACAATCTTGCCTGCAGGCTGAGTTCTGATGTGAAACATATTTGGACTCTAAATTGATTCTAAATTTGACTTTTACATTCGAACAGACAATTTTCCTTAGGGACCTCTTCATACTGGACTGGTGACTCAACCCTGCTTGGTGTCAGTTTAGGGCTTAAGATGTGTCTCTTCAAGTGAGAGACATTTTTTCACCTCCTTCAAAATATGTCTCAAAGGGTAGTAATGAAAAAGTTTGGCATTTTTGGGATATACATTTATCTGTTTTCTGAGAAAAACATATTTCATTCATCACAAACAGCATTTCAGTTATATAAGTTCAAGCTTTTAAAGGCTTGCTCCACCAAACTCACAGAATATTAATACGACAAAGTTGCAGCCTAGTTGTTATTGACCTAAATACCATTTGGTTTTGTCTGTTTTGTCAGTCACTGCGTGTTGAGCCTGCTGAACTCACTGCCCTGTCAATCTCAAAGATAGGGTTATACTAATCACAAAAGAGGAGGGACTGATTGCTTGGAATATAGCTTAACTTATCATGGGAGAAAACTACCCAGAAAGTAGCACAAATTATTCAAGCCACTAAAAAACAATCAGCTAAAAAGAAGACAATCTGTTTACACTGATGAGATGAAGGATAAGTGTGTAAGGCAAACATTTTTAACTGGCTTTGGCTCTGACAGGTAATCCAGCTATGATGTTTTCTGTGAACTCAGCTTTGTGTGAAAGTCCCCCGAGGACAAGCTTGAATATTGTAATGTTTTACATCAAGATACTGTCCTAGTTTAGCCTGCAGTTGAGGCAATTCCTGCTAATCCTCATATGAGTGGGTGTCCTGTGGCAAAATAAGTATTAGAGAGTATCAGTAAATCCTAACCAGGAGGGCTGTACTTGTACCTCTGCAATATATACACTGATTTTCCATTTTTACATTGCATGTAGGTACAAGTAACTTGAACTTGTATTGTCTATAAATTGTTTAAACAAACCCTGAAAATGCTCTTTTTTGAAGAACCGCTGAGTTGTTAGCCCACTATATTAAAACATACCTCTCATTACAGCCAGAGAACAACTCAAAACCATAATAAATTTAGCTTATTACAATGTAATTCACACATTTAAAAAGAGTTTGAAAAGAGAAATTAGATATGTACTTCTGTGAAAAACGTTTGGGCATTTTTGGCCCAAAAATGAGGCTGAAGTAAGGGCAAGATGTGGCCTGTAAGTTACCTCAGGGCACTGGGAATTAGGATTGACTCAACCCCAGTTGTGCTCTGTATGTCCTTGCGTATTACCAGGGGCATGGGAAATAACACCTTTAGGGCAGACTAAGGGCTGGATGTGGCAAGGACGCATAGCCTAGGGTACCGTCTAGGGTTTCCAAAATGCCCTGGCCATACTTTAGATGTTTCAAGTGGTCTGTCAGTCTCCAGGCATGTTACCAGGGGTGAAAAGGTTCGGACAAAAGATATGCTGTCAAGCTTGACCTTGGCTGGTAAGTGACACTTGTGTTGACATGTGTGTCAGGTTTGACTCTGCCCAGAGAGAATGGACAGACCAACCAACATCAATTGAGAAGAACAAGGTGGTAGCTAGGGCAGTTAGCTGTTAGTTCAGTTGTACTGCAAGTTAGCAAACAATGGAGACTGGTTTAGTGATTAGTTTGGATGTAGCTATGGCTGCAGTTTTTGTAGGATTGGTTTACTTTTCTGTAATAACAGAAGAGAAAAGAATTACATTGAAAGCTTTTCCAAAGGTTCTGCTCTTCCCAAACACAGACTATGGGCAGTTCCCCAGATATGGATGTGAGACATGTCCTGAGCAATGGATATGTGAAACAAGCTAACTGGCATATCAGGTGACCAAGTTTCTTTTCAAAGGAAATTAAGATGTGGAACGCAGACTTCACTCTAAAGGAAAAAAAAAGACAGATTGACTTGTCATTGCTCTCCATATTTACATCTCCTGTGAGAAACTTTTTGTTGTTTTAGCATCCCTGTGGCCAAACAGCATGCCTCTTTGCTTTTCTTCTCCTGCAGAAGATGAAATGATATTTTCTTGCATAAAATCATGTCCTGCTTCCTTTTAACAGTCAGATTTGCCGATCATTGTTAATATTTCCGGTGGAAAACGAGAAAACCCACTCCATTTCATGCTGTAGATCAGAGGTGTCCAAACTTTTTCCATCGAGGGCTGCATGCGGAGAAATTGAAGGCTGGCCGGGCCACACTGAGAAAGTTCACTTATAATGTGCTAAAGACAGTGAATCCAATGTTTAAATGTTTAATATTTATAGAAAAATATCCTACATCACAGCTTTCCATTAATGGCTTTTTAAAATAAAAAGCTCCTAAATGTTAAGGATTTTGGGATTGCCATTCAGGGGCCTTCCCCTCTAGATCCACCCCTGCTTAGGTTGAAAAGTAATCCGTGGTCTTTATTCACCAGGGCGCTATGAATCGAGTTTTTATTTTGGTAGTTAATTTTTCACTATTCATGTCTCTAAATATAGTGATGTTAAAAATACTCATGTCAACGATTTCTTCTTGGCACATGTGAGTTTACAAATTAACTCTGAGCCTATACAAATAATGTAGTTAGGAAGGATTATATACAATTAGAATATGCTACCTTCTTTCTTTTAGCTGATTGTCAAATTTGTTTTATTAAGACTGATGGCTTTTTACACATAAATACTGGGTGTTCTATATTTTAACTCACCCATGACGGGAGTGGGGCTGCATTCAGCAGGAGCAGTGATGATGCTTTTGACTGGAGGATGGCTGGCATGTCCACAGCAAGTTTGGATGTTGAGATAAGAAGGATGTCACATAGATGGTTGTCTGTTATCTTGGTTCTCGGTCTGCTTTTGTTCAAAGTCATCAAGGAAAATGTTTACTCACATACAGTCAAGGACAAAAGTGTTGGCACCCCTGGAATTTTTCCAGAAAATACACCATTTCTCCCAGAAATTTTTGTAATTACAAATGTTTTTTGGTATACACATGTTTATTGCCTTTATGTGCATTGGAGCAACACAAAACATCTGAAGAATAAGAATAAGAATAATTGACATAACTTGGCACGCCCGTAGTCGAGTGGTTAAGGCGCATGCCGTATACACAGGCGACCCAGGTTCGAATCCAGCCCGTGGCACTATCTCCTGCATGTCTCTCCCTACTCTCTCCCCACTTTCCAACTCTATCCACTATCCTATCAAATAAAGGCCAAAAATAAATCTTTAGAAAAAATTGACATAACTTTTCACAAAAAAAATATGGGCTGGTCAAAATTATTGGCACCTTTTTAAAACTGTGGGTAAATCATTTTATTTCAAGCATGTGATGCTCATTTAAACTCACCTGTGGCAGTAACAGGTGCTGGCAATCTAGAAATCACACCTGAAGTCAGTTAGAATGTTTAAAAGTTGACTCAACCTTTGTGTTGTGTGCCTGTGTGTGTCACACCAAGCATGGAGAAGAGAAAGAAGAGCCCAGAATTGTCTGAGGATTTAAGAAGCAAAATTGTGGAAAAATATGAACAATCTCAAGGTTACAAGACCATCTCTAGAGATCTTGAAATTCCTTTGTCCACTGTACGTAATATAATCATGGACGTGGATAGAAGAGAAAAATTGACAAAAGAATGCAACGCAGGATAGTTGGAATGGTGGATAAACATCCTCAGTCAACTTCCACACAAATTCAGGCTGTCCTGCAGACTCAGGGTGCAAAAGTGTCAGCTCGGACCATACGTCGTCATGTGAATGAGATGAAGTGCTATAGCAGGAGACCGAGGAGAACCCCACTGCTGACAAAGAGACATAAAAATGCCAGACTGGAGTTTGTAAAAATGTACCTGAGTAAACCTCAATCATTCTGGGAGAACATTTTGTGGACAGATGAAACTAATGTAGAGCTTTTTGGAAAAGCACATCGTTCTACCATTTACAGAAAACAGAATGAGCTCTACAAAGAAAAGAACACAGTACTTACAGTCAAAAATGGTGGAGGTTCAAAGATGTTTTGGGCTTGTTTTGCTGCCTCTGGCACTGGGTGCCTCGATTATGTGCAAGGAATGATGAAATCTGGAGACTATCAAAAGATTTTGGGCCACAGTGTAGGGCCTAGTGTCAGAAAGTTGGGTCTGCATCAGAGGTCATGCGTGTTCCAGCAGGACAACGACCTAAAACATACCTCAAAAAGCACCAAGAAATGGTTGGAGACAAAGCGCTGGAAAGTTCTGATGTGGCCAGCAATGAGTCTGGATCTAAATCCCATTGAACATCTATGGAGAGATCTTAAAACTGCTGTTGCAAGAAGCACCCTTCAAATCTGAGAGACCTGGAGCAGTTTGCAGAAGAGAGAGTGGTCCAAAATTCCACTTGAGAAGTGTAAGAAGCTTGTTGATGGTTATAGGAAGTGATTGGTTTCAGTTATTTTTTCCCAAGGGGGGCAACCAAATATTAAGTTGAGGGTGCCAATAATTTTGTCCGGCCGATTTTTTGAGTTTTGGGTAAAATTATGTCAATTTTAGCTTTTTTCTTCTCCTTTTTTTGTGTTTTTGCAATGCACAGGAAATAAACATGTGTGTACCAAAAGATTTGTAATAGCAAAAATTTCTGGGAGAAATGGTGTATTTTCTGGAAAAATTCCAGGGGTGCCAATACTTTCGTCCATGACTGTATATATGTTGAGCTGAACAGAAAAATTATTCTTTTTGCGTGGAGCGTCATCAGAGGAAACTTTTCCTTTTCCAAGTTTCAGCAGAAGTCAGGTAGGGAGAGAAGCTGGTGTTTATTCTTCAGTGAAGCCGTGTCAATGTCCTTACCCATTGTTGTGCCTTTTAAACTCATCAGATCAAGCAGCTCCTATGTAATGCAAAAGTTGAAAAAAAAGATTAACATTAAAAAGATTAAAAGCTGTGCGGTGTCCGTTGCATTGATGCTCTCGTCACATACGATGGAGTAAAAATCAAAAGCACAGGCTTTGTCTGAAACTTGTCGTTTTAAGTTAGCTGCCGGGCAACTGTGTTCCTGGACATACTTATATGGTTGAAGTCCTGCATTTTCTCTGGATATGTTATTTCTGCTACTTTAGTGAGGCACTGTTTTATGAAGTCTCCCTCAGAGAAAGGCTTTCCATGACAGGCAATAAGATGAGCTATCTCATAGCTGGCGGTTGTGGCATTTTCTTGAGTTTTGTTGGCACAGAAAAATGCTTTTGCTGAGCTAGCAAGCTGGCGGTCATCTGCTTAACTTTCTGCTCTCGCTTGGCACAGGTATATGTGGTGTAAGACTGATGCTTGGTTTTATAGTGTCGTCGAACATTATAGTCTTTCATCAATGCAACAGTTTCATTACAGATTAAACAGACACACTTCCACTTGACTTCAGTGAAGAAATATTTATTTTCCCACCGTGCCTGAAATTATCTGCACTCACTTTCTTTTTTTTTTAAGATTTATTTTTGGGCATTTTTATGCCTTTATTAGATAGAGGAGGACAGTGGATAGAGTTGGAAACAGGGTCAAGAGTAGGGGTGAGATATGTGGTAAAGGGCCTCAGGCTGGATTTGAACCCAGGCTGCCCGCATACATGGGGAGCGCCTTTAACCACTAGGCCACCTGCTCCCATGCACTCACTTTCTATCTTGCATTTCTTTACTTCTGCCATGTTTCATCACCCTTCAACTCTTCTTTGAGTGACGGCACCTGTCTTTTGACATGGAAAAGCTGCCTCTTCGACAAAGCTGCACTACCTAGTGCCGAAACTAAGAAGTACAATACAGCCAAGCGCAAGCTTCATGTTCTCATGTGGGCCATGTTTTGTTTTATTTTTAGAATGTGCCGCGGGCCAATAAAAAACGGGCTGCAGTTGGCCCACGGGCCGTAGTTCGGACACCCCTGCTGTAGATGGTCCAGCCTGACACCTACATCTGAGGAAGCAGAAACATGCATTAAAGAAATCACTGTAGAAAAAGTATCATTCCTGACGCTGATAGTCCTGTTTGCTATTTGGGTCATGTAAACCATCACCATTGATTTCAGTGTGTTTCATAATCAGCTAAAAATTCCTCACAGGAGCTTTAATTTTTTTACAACAAAATCAAATTTAGCATCCATTATAGTAAGAACACTTTGAAAAAGGTTGGTTTTGACTTATCCGATTGTTGGGCTTGGTAAGTCTGAATGAAAAGGTCAAGGACCACCATTTATAGATCCTTGTCATATTCAGCCCATGTTAACTCATGTCTTTGGTCTTTCCAGAGGACCAGCTGCCCTCGGGGTTCCCCACCATAGACATGGGTCCCCAGCTAAAGGTGGTAGAGCGCTCTCGGACTGCTACCATGCTTTGTGCTGCTAGCGGTAACCCTGACCCAGAAATTACCTGGTTCAAGGATTTCCTGCCAGTCAACACATCCAATAACAACGGGCGGATCAAGCAGCTTCGCTCAGGTAAAAGTTGCTTTTATCCCTCCACTCTTCCCCCTCTGCTTTTATTTCCACTTCTTGGTTTTTCAACCCTCCCACTTGCTTTAACCCCTCATTCAATATCAACTCTGCTTTTTTCCCAAACTTGTTTTTATTTTGAGTTCCTACAAAGCTTCAGTTATCCCTCTTGCCCTCATTCCCCTCTTTTTTCTTATTGGTGTATCACACTCTTTCAGCAGTGGTTACTGGCTGTGTTTCTCAGCTGCTCCCCCTTACTCCTTTGCTGCTTCTGCTGTGGCATAAGTTGACTGTGTGTGGTTGCCAACTTTTCCAAACTTTTCAAGGCCTTGAATGGTGAACTCCCAACTTTTTTCTCTGCTTTCTTCTCCAAAAACTCTCTGAGGTCTTCCCATGCAAATCACCATCCCGAAAGGTTTTAAATTTTTACTTAGTAAAGACGTTATGAAATATTTGTTAACTGCACGCCTCAGTGCCCAACATGTCTCTGCTCATGTCTCAGAGAATTTCTCCACTGACAGATTTTTCAAGGTAAACCGAGGTGATGGTGGCATGCACTGTGAGGGAATGTCCTCTTTAAAATGGCTCACTGCTGTGACTAAATAACCAGATAACCACTTTTTTTTCTTTTGTCATGGAAAGTGTGTCTTGTGTGGCTGTGAAATACACTCACAGGCATTGAATCCATGTTATTAGAGGAAATAAATTCAAGAAAATTGTAAAAACAGAAGAAGTATCTCTTGAAATTTAAAACAAGTTATTTTCCTTTATATTCAATTTGTGTCAATCAGCTTTTAAAAAGCCACAGTAGTGTCCTCGGTCCTCCTTCTGCTTCCAGGGACCAACTTTCAAAACCCCTTCCTTGTGATTTAACACCAAACTTTCTTGCTTCTCTCTCAATATTAAACTCTATGCATCCCATTAATTTTAAATCTCTTGCTTCACCCTTGAAACCCTGCTAAGATTTATCCTTTTGACCTGTTATTAACAGAAAATCAAAAGGATTTCTCAAATTCAACCAACTTAAGAAGTATTTGCTGTGTTAGACCTATCTCTTTCCTGTAATGATACAAAAATAGTTCAACAATTCTTTTATGCACAATGCTCTTTGTAGACGATCTATGTCCTTGACTCTTTATTGGAGCTACAGTGCTTTTTCAAGGTGTTTCTACTAAATCAACTCCTGTGTGTAACCAGTGGTCTGATTGTAATGCCATTTCTATGCTGTTTCTTTCTCTTTGTATCTTTTTAACCACAGAGTCCTTTGGTAAGTGCTTCTGTTCCCAGGCCCACACCCTCACTGTCCACTTCTCTACGTAATGTTCACTAATGTTGCTACTTTTGCTGCTGCTGCTCACTTTTACAATATTGAGGTGTTATTAAAATGCATGGCATGCATTTTACTAACATATACACACGCACTTTAAGTCTGCAAGCACCTATACATCATTTGAATTAAAACAACATACTATGGAGGTTAAACACACATACATCCACACACTTGTACACAGATATCTATCACCCTAGAGGTAGCTAGCCTCACCCTCACCTGTGCACCTGCAGCCTTTCCACACCCAAACGACAACAATAACTCTCTCTCCTCACACTCACCTTTATACTTTTCCACTCCTTCACTTATTCACTTCTTCTTTCCCTCACTCACTCACCCAATCTGTCATTCACTCACCCACTTATACTCCCACCACTCAGCTGTATACTATTACCAGTCAATGAGCCATGAACTGTAGATGGCTGGTTGAAGTAGGGTGAAAAAAACAGCAAGCAAATCAGTGGAGGCAGGGATTTCGACTCAAAGAAGTTGACTGGGCATTAAAGATGGTCATACCAAACATGTTACTGCTGTGTAGTAGTTGTGACCCTCATGATCACAGCTGTTTTAATTGTTATTATAGTAAAGTAAACCTTGGTAAGTTATAAAAGAAAACCCACCTGTCAATAAAAGAGTAGAAGAAATATTTGCTTATATGATTATATGATATTTGAGGTGCTGGTGAATGTACAGAGCAACTGTGTACACAGCTT
Organism: Cheilinus undulatus; assembly: GCF_018320785.1. Classification (NCBI taxonomy): domain Eukaryota; kingdom Metazoa; phylum Chordata; class Actinopteri; order Labriformes; family Labridae; genus Cheilinus; species Cheilinus undulatus. The sequence continues at coordinate 27,532,915 of NC_054868.1, read as the reverse complement.
CTCCTGCCCTGTTTAACATCAAAGCCTGCTTCTTTAAGTTATCATTAACTTAGCAAAAGTCAGTTAAAACACACTTTAAACAGTCATTTAAGGTGTTGCAGCACCGTTGCGTTCAAGACAAACTGAGTTGATCCATACTGTTAAAGCTCCAGACAGGCCAAAAGAGATTCTTTACAAAGTGAGCACACTCGCTGTTTGTCACTCTTCTTATATTTATTAAACTTTGAGATGAGAGAGCACACGTTTTAACTCATTGTTGTGCTCCACATTTATCGCACTGGCACAAATGAATGATGTTTAGTTTGTTGCAAAGCCGCTCTTAAATAGAACCTGCGACGTAACTGAAACGAAGCGGAGCGAAGTGCCGCTCCAGGCACATGCCGCTGCTGGTCTAGAGCGCCGGCTATGGGAATGCTCTGATAGACTAGAGAGGGAGTGAAGTGCTCTGCAGTATGATTCACCGCTATACATGGAAAATGGGGGTTGCATACCAGAGTGAAACATGCTAACTGGACTCAGACTGAGCCGTTTGATGTCACATGTCATTCTGCTGTGCTAACGGCGGCATCGATTATGCCTTAATCAAAATGTAATTTAGTAGAAGCGTAGATCAATTATTTTGCTAACTAGCTGGTTCCAAGCCTACGCTTAACTACAGACATTGCTGCATATCATTCTGGTCTGTTGAGGCAGTACAGTCTCTTCTACGCCACATTTCTCACAGTATAATGGTTGGTAATGATTTGAGGGTACTAGGTCTATAAACACATCGTTTCTGCTGAGAGGCTGAAACATGAACTTGACATCTACCACTGATGTTATAGATCACTGAAAATATCCCTGCTGTCAGACTCAGTTGGAAGTATTTTGGCTTTACGTCGGTTTCTCCACTTATCTGGGAGATTTATAAAAAAAATACAACAGCAAACAGCCCAAAAAATCAATACAAGTAGGATTTCATCACAATACAATTTTTATAAAGGCATTTTAGTATTGAAGGGTGGATTTTTCTTTTAGGACAGACAGAAAGTAAAGCAGCACGCCAGATTACTTGTAGGATTACACCTTGATTTGAGCGCAGGTTAAGACTTAAGGGAGTTAAGTATACTTAGAGTCCCAGTCCAGCTCTTAGAGAGCCAGATGCACTGAGTGCAGACACTATCCGACTCCTATAGCCACATCTGCCCCTGCTGCAAGTCAATGAAGTCAAATCAATAACCCCTCTCCTTAAAGCTCTGTCACTGTCTGTCTCTCTGACTATCTGGTATCTGCCTCTCTCTATGGGCTTTCTCTGTCTTTATTTATTCTGTCTTCTCTTATGCCTCTCTCTTTCTCTTATTCTTTAAGGACCTATATTTGAGTCTTTTCTCTCTAATTTGATTCTTCTCCTACAAGATACCCCCAAAACCCTTCCCCATTCCCTTCTTCCCTCCCTGACCCCCTTTCTCCTCCTGTGGTACTAACATTTTCTTCTTCTTCTCCTTCTCTAATCTCGTGCATTCATTGCCCACTCAGGTGGCACGCCCATACGAGGTAAGACCGCTGGGAGGACCAACATAACACAGTGGCCTGATTCCTTTTCAACCCCCGGTTCCTACTTGTCTCACAGATCTGAAAAAAAAACTAGCCCTGGGTGGATTAATCAATGTGGGTTTAGTCCAAAAGACTCAGTCAGGACTCGGCCATATTGGTTTTACTCATCCAACTGTCTCAGATCGGCAGTAGGTGCAGGAGGAGGGAATTGGAATTGAGCAAATCCATTAAACTATGACTTTTAATCACCTCCCCTCTTCTCGTCTGTCATCCTCTTGTCATCCTTTCATTTTCCCATCTCAGCCTCTACAATCACGCTATAACAAAAAATATCCATTGCTTCCTTCCTCGCCATCTTGTGATGTCTTTTTTGTGTCCATTAGTTTAACATCATTTAGCTTTTAACATCTAATTTGACTTCCGTCTAAAGCATGATGTGTTTATACCTTGTTTTTTAGGTCTTTGGTTTTTGCCTGTTTGATTTTTTTTGTTTGTTTGTTTGTTTTTTTCATTTTATCTGGGGTCTTGACCTTAGCTTGACCCAGCCTCTCCCCCTTATCTTGTCTATATTTGCCCAATCAAACGTCCCGGTTTTGCTTCCCCCTCCCAGCTGTGATTTGCTCAGCCTGAAAAGTCCAGATGGTGGAGATTCAAAACTACACTTGCAGACATTAGGGTGCTCACACACATATGAAAACACACAAATATGCACATACACTGACATGTCCTCATGGTTTTTTTTTACCATTTCTCTCTCTTTTCTCTCTCATTACTGATAAAAAGCCCCAAACAACCACTTTTTTGATAAAGTTTTTATGGGCGCTTTTTTGCCTTACCACCTCCCATCTTTACAAACCAAAAAAAAATCTCTGGTTGACTTTTTTGACCATTTTTCTGTTTTCAGGGAGTGAGAAAGCATCGGTCCCTTCCCAAGGCTTTGCGTATGTCGTTCCTTTTTTTTTTTGTGATCTGTTGACCCTGATGGAGGTTGGTTGATGTCTATACCTCCTTTGCTGGGTTTGTTTTTAAAATGACATCACACTCCTGATCCCATTGGTGGATCTGAAAGGGTTGGGGATATTTTATTGCCATTGCAATACCTTTGTGACGTTTCATTTTGATTACTTAAACATGATTTGCTCCCTAATATAACAGCATCTTAACTTTCAGGAAAGGGTTTTGTAACTGGATTTCTCTACACATTTAGTTGCTTGCTTTCTTTGTCTCTCCCTTGCATGAAGACTACATTTTTGTAGGCTTTGTTTGAGTGCTTTTTTCTTTTGTTCTCATTTCTAAATCAGGAAGCTGACCCATGTTTCGGGCAGGTTCTTGCTGGCAGTGGTGGAAACTTGTTAATATCTCCCAATAGACTTGGCGCCCTTTTTGGCCCTATGTGCTACAAAGTTCAGCTTGTTTTTGCTGACCAAACTCCCTCAGACTCATTTACCCTTTATACAGCTCTTCCCATTTTCTATGTTTTGTTTACTTCTGTATTTATGCAAATGGTTTGATGTCTTCCACTAAATGCTCTTTTTCTTCACTGTCTGTCTGTGTGACTCTCTCTCCTCCGTCTCTGTCTTCTACTCTTCCTTTTCATCCCTCCATCCTCCCAGGTGCCCTCCAGATAGAGATGAGTGAGGAGTCAGATCAGGGGAAATATGAGTGTGTTGCCACCAACAGCGATGGGACACGCTATTCCACGCCAGCCAACCTTTACGTCCGAGGTAAGAGGGGGATAAAAAAACAGTCTGGTCTGGAAGTACAATTAGAGCTGAAGGATTTAAAGATCACATTGAAAATGGATTTGATTCCTGGAAGATATTTAGATCTTTTTATGCACACATATTCTGCTAGGAATATGGATTAGACATATTAATGTGATATGCCGCTATTAAAAAGGCTTTGTTTTATAACTCCTTTCTCTAGAGCTATAAAACAGGGAGGGTTTTTCATCAGAAAAGGCCAGGCCGAGTGTTTCACTCAGGCTGTTAATCTCTCTGCCCTCCTCTCTTAGCCTCATGACCTCAGAGAGAAAACCAAATCATTGTCTGGTTAAGACTTGTGTTCTCTCCGAAAAATCTGACAGGCATCTCCCTTCCTCCGGGCTGCGTCTCCTTCAACACACATACCAACACATTCAGCGCGAAAAAATGTTTGAATCCGTGAGACATTTTTATTCCCGTGGCCTTTTGCTCTGTTGTCTGCCCACACGAAAGATAAATAAATAAATAAAGGCTCTAAACAGCAAAGCATGTTTTTTTTCTGAGTCCAACATCGCTCGGAGGGATTAAAAAAAAAAAAAAAAAACAAAGACAGAAAAACACACATACATGTCCTATGCTAAATATATAAAATTACGTGCACACACACAGAAGAAAGTCGCTCAAACTGCAGCGAGTCAGTGATGTGCGTCTAACAGTGCTTGCAGGGCCAGTAAAATGTTGCAGTGCTGCTCAGTGAGTGTTTGACAGGAGGTCTGTGGAGACAGCCATCAGAGGAGGCTGCCTTAAAAACAGGAAGGCTTTCAGCATCACACTGCCCATCTATTGCCTCTGTTTTTGTCACTCTGCTCTTCTCATCACTCTCTTCTTCTTCCTTTTTCTCTTTGGATTCCCCCTCACTCTGTTGCCACCTTGCCATGCTCTTTTGTCTAACTTGTTTTCTCTCTGTCTCCTGTCTCTTCTTTGGTGTTTTCCTCCTCTTTTTTTCTTCTTCTCTTACTCCTCCTCCCGCCGTGCTCTGTCCTCCCTCCCTCTGCAGAGCTACGAGAAGGTTGGTACAGTAACGACTGTGTGTCTCCTTTGAGTCTCTCCTGAGTATTTTCTTTTCTTCCATTAAACTACCATTTGTGTTTGTGTGTCTGGGCTGTTTTATGTGCAGTACTGAAGGTTTAAACCTGCCTTTGAGATATTCTGTACACCGTATTCTTCTTCTTTTAACTTCTTCCCTGCGAGTGCATGCCTGTGTGTGCTTTGAGTTTCATGTTTTCTAGTGTGAGTTTCTTTTGTGTTTCAGTTCATGAAATATTTAATGGAGCACACCTAAAAACATCATGAATAAAACATGTTGATATCACATGCGCCCTGGTGGTGATGTAGCAGACTGTTTGAATGTTTGCAGTCCCCTTTGAATGCCTTGAAACTTCATCTCAGAGCACAAAGAACTAACAAAAAAAGGTCATTTCACACATAATATGACTGTCATCCACTGTTCCGAGAACAACCATGAATATCTAATTGTCTCTCCTTTCCTGCCCCCATCATTCATCGCGGCCTGGTCCAGTTCGTCGTGTCCCCCCTCGCTTCTCCATCCCCCCAGCTGACAGCGAGATCATGCCAGGGGGCAACGTCAACATCACCTGTGTGGCAGTGGGTTCCCCCATGCCCTATGTGAAGTGGATGCTTGGAGCAGAGGACCTGACACCCGAGGACGATATGCCCATCGGCCGCAACGTCCTTGAATTGACTGACGTCCGCCAGTCCAACAATTACACGTGTGTCGCCATGTCAACACTTGGTGTGATAGAAGCAGTGGCGCAGATCATTGTGAAAGGTTGGTGTTTATACATGAAAATATTAAAGGTGTGCACGAGTAAAGAAGCAGTGCCTTTAACTTGCCTCCAGTGAGACCTAGATTTTATTCTATACATTTTTTAGAGGTTAAAAACCACCATGTAGCCACTTCTCTCAGGAAGTGTGCTTTCGATTTATGAAATTTAAAAAGAGAGTTTAATACACAAAAGAAATTTCAATTTTACCACTAAGTTAGCTCCCTTTGCACGCTTACATAATGATATTCTTTATACTCAGCAATGTTCACAGGGGTCATACAGCCTGAGGCTTGATTTCGGTCCAGTCTGATGACTTTCAGGACCATACTCAACTTCTGAGCAGTGTCTCTGGCTTTCTATATTTTGAGTTAGTCTAGCTTGTTTTTTTTCTATCTGACATGACCCATTCATTAAACAACGGTTGAGGCAGAGTTAGCTATAAAGCTAACATCAGAAATCATTTAAAGTCTCTTAAATATGTAATTTTAAAGGAACTATTTGCAGGCAAAGATATATGAAGGTATCAAGTGGCAAAAATGGGCAAAAAGTGTTAAACTAGGTCCAAAGTGGCAAAAATGGGCCTAAGATGAGAAAAATTGGTTAAAAGTAGCAACAAAAAGTGGCAAAATGGTCAGGAAAAAAGAGTAAAATGTGTAAGTAGCAGGAATAAATAATTTCATCATCAGACCCAATAATAGTTTGACACACTTTGTGCTCCAAAATTAGGTAACACTTCAGCCAGGATGCTAGCAATAATATCCAACACACATACACTGATATCATCAGTAAGTCAGAACTGGGCAGGGCCCATTCTCTGTTTTTTTTTTTTTTTTTAGGAGCCAACTCTGTCAGCAGGCCTGCTTGGCACTGTTTGGCCTTCTTCCACTCTCTCTCCTCACATTCACTCTGTGTCACTCTTAAGCTGTCCTCTTTGAATGCAGGCAGTCCCCCAACAACAACAAATATCTTTAAAAGAAAAATAAATTATAATTATTTGTGTGTTACGTTAGCAATTATTATCTAAACATAATATGAACTATAAAATTGTACATGTACAGAATGAGAGAAAAATGATGTACAACATTTTTCTCCTCTGTTATGAAACACTCTGGAATAGACCTTTAATAGCATAATTGTTCTTCTTTTGTAGCCTCTGCTATTTTGAAGATCAATGTTTATTTGTGTCTAAAACTAACATTAAAATGCATCTCTGTTAACAAAGTCATAATTAAAAAGACAGAAAAAATTCAGCAGAAGTCATTTCAAACTTTTGAACTATCTTGTTTGGGAAATGAATAAAATTGAATTAATAAAGGTCTAAGGGACTGCAAATTACAATAACTATTGTTAACTTGGAATTGGCTATAAGGCAGTAATTGTAATAGAGGTTAATCTGATTGATTTGATTTATTAAAAACACATTTCTATCTATTTACTATTTATCGTTCAGTTCTTTTGATAATTTCAAATAAATGATGTTCATTGTATATCTCAAGTAACATATCTCTCTCTCTGTTCTCTCTCAGCTTTGCCGAGGGCTCCAGGTACACCTGTAGTCACAGAAAGAACTGCAACAAGCATCACACTCACCTGGGACTCAGGCAACCCCGAGCCTGTCTCGTACTACATCATTCAGGTGGGTCTCACACACAGAGCCTTCACTGTATACCTGCACATTTCTCTAATTAATCCAAATGAAACTTAAAAATAAAACTACAGTGAAATTACTAAATATGTCAGTTATGAAAAAATGGTAACCAATTTAGATTTTTAAAAAAATGAGCTTAAATATTTTTAGGTTTTAGGTGTGTTATTTTGGCCTTTATATGTAAATTTTTAAAATTATATTGCTGGAGTATTTGATCAAGTAGAGCCTCAAACTATTCTTATTTCTTCCATCTTTTTTCCTTCAGCACCGTGCCAAAGGGTCTGAGGACCCTTATAAAGAGATTGATGGAATCGCCACAACGCGCTACAGTGTAGGCGGTCTCAGCCCGTACTCCCACTATGACTTCCGGGTGGCAGCAGTGAACACCATTGGCCAGGGTCCCTCCAGCGATGTGGTGGAAGCTCGCACGGCTGAGCAGGCCCCCTCCTCTCCTCCTCGACAGGTACAGGACTGATGGGACAAAGTCAAAGTTTGTTATAAACTGTAGATTTAATCCATTATTAGTAAAGACTTGGTGAGAATAATTTCATCTCAAGGTCAGTTGTTGTTCAGAGTCAAGTACATCATGTTTCAATGTGAAATTTTTAAATTATACTCAAAAATGTTCTTCTTAAATTTCTTAAAGAAGACACTTTTCCACTGAACTTGCTCCAGTGAAAGCAAAGAAAAGTTTATCTCAATGCGCTGCTGTTGAACTTTGTGTGTGTAATGCAGGTCAGAGGTCGTATGCTGAGCACTACAACAGCAATTATCCACTGGGATGAACCAGAGGAGCCAAACGGCCAGGTGGTGGGTTACCGAGTCTACTACACCTCAGACAACACGCTTCCAGTCAACCAGGTGTGTGTCTGCTTGTGTTTGGTTTGGCTTGATTTAGTTGTAACTTCCTCTAATCACTGATGACTTGTGTTATCTGCATGTGTCTGGTACGCAGGTTTGCATCTGTGTGACTGCTTTAATTTATGGGTTGTGTTGTGATCTTGTTATGTGCAGTGGGAGAAGCAGATGGTGCGCAGCGCCAACTTCATCACCATCCAGAGTTTGACTCCGAACAAGACTTATTACATCCGAGTGCTGGCGTTCACCTCCGTAGGAGATGGACCGCTGTCCCAGGACCTGCAGATCATTGCTAAGACTGGCGGTAAGAGAGAGGGGGAGCTAAAAATGTATGCACATATAGACTGACATAAAAAAAAATCACAGCAGGGGTTTTTGTCTAATTTATGGCAAAAATATCTCATAAAACAGTACAAGGCACATTCTCCTGGCAAGTCCTGATTAACTTCTTTTTTCAAGACATTACAAGCAACAATAATGCCTCAATCCTTCAAATTAGAATAGCTGCCAATGCAGCATGCCAAGTTTTATTGTGTAGTTGATTGAAATAATAAAGCAGTACAAGCCTTATTGTTGTTTAAAATGTCTCAAAATAGGATATTCATCTGGACTTGTGAGGTGAATTTTGGTTCATAGTAAGTGTGGCGAAATACTTTTGAGTGGAAATTTAATTAACTCTGAAGATTAAAGTTTTTGCAGTGCAACTGCTAAACTTTATCTTAACACTCTTTTATTTTCTCATCTCTGTAGTTCCATCACAACCTTCAGAGTTTAAAGGTGAGGCCAAGTCTGAGACCAGTATCCTGCTGTCCTGGGTAGCCCCACCCCAGGGTGGTCCTGATAACCAGATTACAGGATATGAGTTGGTCTATAGGCGGGCTGATGACACAGAGGAGGTAAGATGAGATAGAGAGGTGAATTAGAAAGATGTTTGGATTGATAGCTGGGTGTGAAATGAAAATCAGTTGATCTCAGGGTTCAAGTGTTTAATTCTGTTTTATGCAGTTTCCTTTATATCGCTGCCACTGGGCCAAAACCTTCTATCTCCATTTTTCATGATTTTATTTTTTTCATCAATCAGTGCTATTGGCCACCCTTTACCTCTGTCAGTGAGTTTTAACAAATTTTAAACCAAAGAAAAAAGTCCAAAAGATGCTGAACAAGACCATTCAGTGTTAAACTATTGAAAAAAACAGCATGTTTTTATTTATTCCCTAAAAAGTGGTGATTTTGTAGATAAGAGGTTTTGGCCCAATATTTTCATCTATTCTTGTGTAGCTCTAATTAGAGCTGCCTCGAATTATTTGGGTGATTCAATTCAAAAAAATTCCTTGAGGCAAATTATCTGCCTCGAGGCTTTGCTTAACTCAGTCATGTATACATAGCCCATGCTGTAATCTTGGACATCACGCCATATGTTGCACAACGGACGGCTAGTGATGTGGTGCAATGCACTTGTTTTCGCTGTTACTATAACATAACATGCATGATTTGAGGCGTGAAAATCACAAGGGAAGAGATGTTGATGCAGTGATGTTTACAGGCATGCGTCCTGTGTAATGCAGCCAGTGCCCGTGGCTTCATGGCAACAATGGCACTATGCCTGCACCAGTGAACCTACGCAGATCTCCGAGTTTACGTGCTGCCTGCATGAATCGCTGGTGTGAGCCGGCACTCAGTTTGTGTCTGCAGACTTCAGGGAATTTCATAAACTTCTCTGATTGACCTGACAGTTTTACAGAAAACCGTCAGGCGCCACGATTCAAGTCCTGTTTTGGTGCTTTCGCTCTGTCCCTCTCTCTCTCGCTCCTTTTCTTCCGTGTGCATACATTATACATTTAATTTTAAAATATTTAAATTCAGAACACTGACTTCTTGATTACAGCGTATTTTTCAAAATGTTTCAGCATCCTGAACAATTTGATAAGACATATTGATAATGAATTGACACCAATCAAATAGAAACACGCTATTGCCATAGATAGTGACTAACAGAGAGAATAAATAGGTCAAAGTTCATCATCATACAGTCAGGATTCAATAGGTATAGAAGCAGCGTTATCACTTAAAATGTGTTCTCCAGGTCAGTGGATGGTCTTAAAAGGTCATATTTTTTATGGTGGATGAACCCACAAATAAAAATGTGCAAAAATTAAAAGTGAACACCCTTTAAAAAATAGACCATATTCTTGTAATCTAAAAGTTAACCTTTCAGACATCATCAGACCACTGTATGAGTGATGGAGCTTTATTCTTGCTATAATGTGAAGTATTACTTTTATGCATAAAGTAGAGGATATTAAAATGGTCAAGTATCCCTTTACTTTGGTGACAAATTGGAGAATAACAATAAACTACAATAAAAGAAATAAAGTGTTGGCACCAAAAATTTCCTGGGAGAGGATCCCTAAAACCCCAAATATGGCATAATCTTATGTAATTATTTAACTTCCTTGCCTTGTAACTTTAAGAAATGTAAACTGTCATCAGAACTTCATTACACTTGGTAAAATAATTTTCTTCAGAGAACCTGTTAATATCAATTTTTAATATAGAAGTAGTTCATTTAAGGGACCCAGCTTCTTTTCTCATTTGTCTAGTACTTCTTCTCTTAAAAAAGCAAAAGTGACTGGTAAAAAAAATGCAATATTTCTTATTAGAGTACTCGATTAATCGCCAGAAGAATCGATAGAGTACTCAACTACAAAAAGCGCATCATGGCATGGGGAACAGTAATTTAGCGTCAGTTACCTTGTTTTTATTATTATGGGACACTATCATAATTGACTCAATCAATCAATCAACACCAGTGTAATCTCAACACATTAAAAAATAGCAAGTCTAGACCATTGTCCAATTTATATCTAAGAGACCCATCATATATCCATAAAGAGCAAATCAATGACCTCAATGGTTGAAAAACTAAGCCAATAAGGAAATGCAAAAGACTGTCTTTTTAGGATGATTGCAGAAGCACCATAGTCACATGGTCAGTATCTATTAAAGTGCTGGGTTTTTTTACAGCAGAAATGAACATGTTTAAAGGTAGCATCAAAAATGGCTGATATGGCTGCAAGGCTCCACCTTTTTGTTGTCAATATGGTGGTTGTCGCTGAATGGCTTCATAGGCACTCTGTATTTAACCCGTGTATGATGTTCGGGTCTGTGGGACCCATTTTCAATTTTTATTAAAAGAAAAATGATATGAGTAATTATTTTTTCAGACCCAGACTCATTGGCCTTGGCTCATTTTCTGTGAAGAATATATATGAGAACACATTTTCAATGACCACGCACTTTATACCCCCCTACACATTTGTATTACATAAGGGATGTTCAGGTCCAGTGGACCCAGGGCAAAAAAAAGTGTGGAAATTGTAGGTCCTGTGTACCTTCACTCTGTCCACCTCCTTTCTGGGCCTACTGTGTGTGTGTGGAGTGTGTGTGAGAGAGAGAGAAAGTGTGTGAGTGTAAGTGTGAAATTTGTGTTTCTGCCCCTGCCGTTCCTGAACCAAGTTGCTAACCTTGCAAAGCAGATGGAAACGCCCTTTTCCTTGTGTCTAACTGGCGAATCCAACTTGCAAAGCTCCCGTCTGAACTGTTTGGGCCCGGTTAGAAAGTGACAGGACCAATCAACGACGAGGGGCAGTACTTTCAGGTGCAGTGGAGTTGTGACGTAAGCAAGCAGCAACAAGAGATCGGTGCAATTATGGTCGAAGAGATTAGCGTGGATGCTGCTAAAGCGCCAGTGTTATCAGAACTTGATGACATTTCTTCATTAAAAGAAGAACAAAGAACAGCAGTGAGTTGTTTTCTTTTCAAAAACGACAAAAGTCGTGTACTGACATGTCTATAGTTGCTATGGTTCACGTCATTCCTCAGTAGCTGGGCACCTGCACCTCGGTTGCAGCTACATCACGTGCTTTGTTGCTTTGATTGGCCCATAAAGATGGGACAGACAGAACGTTCATCCAATCACACTCAGAGTTTTTTGTCAAATCCTCTGTCCTTTCCCAAACACTTAGTATTGAAGGTTTTCCAGATGGATGTGTGTTGTCTAGACTGGCATGGTTACTGTATGCATTCAGTTTCTGTTGTGTAAACTGACCTGAATGGGTTAAATTTCTGTTGAAGTTCAAATAAATAAAAATCAATAGCTATAAAAAAAATTGGCTTCATTTGTAAATTTGTTGAATTTTTTCCTCTCATATCTTGATTATTTTACATTTTAATAAAAAAACAAAGAAAAACGAGTAGCACTTTAATTCACATAAGTGATCTAACAAAGTCAAAAGGCAAATATTAAGCAAAAATGCTTTTTATATTGCTTGTTATTGGGATGAAGTAAACATCTGTTGAGTATTTTAACATAAAATTGTTTGATTACATTGAATTAAAAACTCACAAATGCAGCAGGTCCGCCAGACTCACAAACACTGGCTGAATAACAAAAATACAAACACCACACGAGGGTTAAATGACTGTCATCACTCAGGCTATATTTTCTCCAGCTTATGTTTTTAACTAGTGGAAACCTTGAACAGAACAAGAGTTGTGTTAAACAGCAATCTGTTGGGACTACCTCTATCAGAACCTGATGTCTGTGTTTTTATATTTGCAGAAAAAAGTGAGCTTTGAACCAACCACTTCCTACCTGCTGAAGAACCTGAAGCCTTTTTCCACCTACACCTTCCAGCTGGCTGCAAAGAGCAAACATGGAGTCGGGGCATATACCAATGAAGTGTCCATCGACACACCACAGACGCGTAGGTCCAGCTACAAATAGTGCTGAGTGTTTGTGTATGTGTCTGTGTTTGAAGGAGAGAGAGAGAAAGAGAGAGAGAGAGAATATGACAGTGCAAAAATCATCAAGTACAAATGGATAAAAGCCCAGGGGTCTCATTTATAAAGGCTGCATACTCACTAAACAGGGACAGAAACTGGCATACGCCACTCTCCATGCAAAGCTTGTGATCTATGAAAACAAGCCTTATGGTAAAATGTGCACACTAGTCAACAGATTCTGACCCATGCATATGCTCATTCTGGAGGCAGGGGGAAAACACAGACCTAGAGAGGAGTTGAAGTGAAGCCAGATTGTTTATTGATGCTTCTCCTACTTTTAATTTCACTAAATATCAAAACATATTGACTGATCCATGTTATCACTGATATTCAAATGTGCAGTATGTGGAAATTAAGTCTGGACAGCTCCCACACAATCATTACACATCCCCATTATCAGTTGTACTGTGAGCAGAGTTCTCCATGATTACACCAACAAATTAAAAGTTCACATTCACTGATCAGACTTCTATTGAATAATGTCTGATGCCGAATAGCATAACCGCTCTGGCAGTGTGAAGGAATCAGGATGGGCCTTGTAAAAGTATAAACACTGCAGTGACTCATCAGTGCGTAATGATGAATGTTGTACATTTTGGTGTTGCTGGATGCAACTACATGAATGCAGCGCCAACAAGGGCTTTGATTTTCCTTTTATTTGTGGCCCTCGTGTTTTTAGCAAGCAAACAATATGTGCCCTCTTACCAACATTTTATTCACAAGCTTGTGAGAAAGCATTTTTCTTCCTCCTCCTTCTGTACCTCACTTTGATATACCAGGTCATTTGTACATACCTGTAGAGGGCTGACCCATGTGCACATATTTCCATAGGATAGAAAAGGGGCATTGCCTGAAGGTGGGCATTAGCATGTTTTTTTAGTTTTATTGATTTTTACGGCATGCATTTATGTTTGTAGCATATTTGCATTTTTAGTTTGGATTTTAGGCTCTCTTTTATAGATGAGATCCCAGATTTGATGTTTTTTATGTATGTTTTGATACAACATTTGGCATCTGTCAAATTTTTGCATTGTCACAAGAGGGCTCTTTGAATCCAGATCTCAGATCTGATGTTTCAACAGAAATATTCAACTAAAATGTCCCTAAACTGATGCGAATGCTGTCAGAGCAGCTCTATAATTGACAGATTATAAACATTTATAAAATGTTGGATATTGGTCTGAGGTCTGTAAGAGAGTGAGAAAAAGAAGGTAAGAAGCCAGAGTGTTGTAGATAGAGATGAAAGCTCCAACATGGATCGCAGAGGCTTTGGTAGGCTGTAAAAACAAGTAAGTTATGGGCAGGTATGTTTGTATGTTTATTCTTTAGTCAGTGTTTTTGTGTTGCATCTTTTTTAAACCATTCACCCGTTCTCATTGATCAAACATTTCTACCAAACAGAAGTTGACACCCATCATTCAGTATCTTTGTTCAGCCATCTTGCTTTCTAGTCACATTTTTTCGTAAGAGCTTCTGTTCTCCAGTGTTTTGTTTTCATTTTATGTTTCTTTGTCTTTTGTTCTCTGTCTCTCGTCTACACGATTTCATTCCCCATTCCTTCACTGCAAACCTCACTCCCTCACCTCTCCACCCACCAATAACAACATGGACACATGACCAAAATTAACATTTTTACCCAAACAACCCCTCCTCAAAAAAAAAAAAAAAAAAAATGGCCAAAAATCAGTTCCTTCAGCACCTCCCCAGGACATCACATGCACCAGCCCCAGTTCTACCAGCATCCTGGTAAGTTGGGCCCCGCCTCCTCTGGAGTTTCAGAACGGCATCATTACAGGATACTCCATCCAGTATTCAACCACCGAGGGTAGCAAGGTGTCCAAAAGAATTGACGGAATACCTCCGGAAAGTTCTCCGTATCTCCTGGAAAACTTGGAGAAATGGACAGAGTATGGCATAACGGTGCGGGCGCAGACGGAAGCTGGGGATGGACCGGAAAGTTTACAGCTGCTTATTCGCACAGAAGAAGATGGTATGTTCCTAAACGAACCCCTACCCCCCCCTCCTGCCTGTTCTAGGATGGTCCGCCTCACTAACAATGGCTACCCCTCTAACATAGCGCTTACAGCATCCTAACCTATCCTCCACTGGCTTATAAAGTCATTTTGTCTGTTCTTGGGCTGTGATTTTAACAGATAATCCATTTTAGAGGCAGTGTCAGACCCTCCACTTTAAAAGAAAACTCTCCTTATTCCTTCATAACCGCCAGAAACCTTCAACATCCGGATATCTCCTCCTGCTGCTCCCTCACCAGTGCTTCCTTTTGTCGACAGCAACTCCTTTTTTTTTTTGCAACAGACGCTTTAATCCCTTTTACAAAAATCCTTTTGCAGCTTTTTTTCCCTTTCTTCTAAAATCCTCTACTTTTTATAAAGGGGTCGTTGTTTTTCCACTATTTTCCACTAACAGCATTAAAATGAACCTTTTTAATGTAGCTGTACCTTGGCTTTTTCCTCACCCTGGCTTTGACCCTCTAAACCCTCCTCTGTTATAAGATAACTCCTTTTAAATAGGTTAATTTAATGCCTTTTTACTGTTTTAGTATTTTTAAGATAAATGTTTAACATCCGATACTCCCTGTGTCTCAGCTAAGACATTTATCTGACTACAGCTTCTTTTAGAGCTCTTACACATGGGATAGTCAGAAAGTAAAGGTGACTGAAGTTTTTTCTCTCAGTATTTTGCCTTTTTTTTTTTAGTTTTTGAAGAAGTGCAGTTTTTGGCAGGACCAGAGAGGTTTTTCCTGATAACAGTATTTTCTCTTTGACTGCCTGCCTGCCACTGTTTATCTGCCCATGGCAACAAATCCTTTTCTATCTGCCATTCTTATCTTTCTCTACATTTGCTTCTTATCCTCCACTGCTTTTTCCTCCATGTTTTTCCTCAAGCACTGTCATTTTTCTTTTTTTTTTCTTTTTTTACTTTTTTGACTTTTTCCCTAACATCAGAGCTGGTTTAGACTTTTTGGAGGGTTGTCTTTTTTTAACATTTTTTCAGCCTTTGGGTATTTTTTTTATCTGCCCCTGAAACCAATATATTTTTGATAAGGAAAAAGAGTTACTTCACTTAAATGGAGGCCTTTGCTTAAGAGGTTTGAGCGCTCATCATCTGTGACCCTTCACCTCTATCCCAAAATGCATTTTTAGTTCCAAGTGGTCCTCCTCGAGCGGTGGAGGCAGAGACTGTGAACGCCTCAGCTGTTAGGGTGAAATGGCGAGCACCAGCCCCTGAAAAGCAACACGGTCAGATCCGAGGCTACCAAGTCCACTATGTGAGGATGAACTACGGAGAGCCGCAGGGTCAGCCCTTCATCAAGGACATCCTCATTGAGGACTCTCAGGTAATACTAACATATTCTCTCTTCATATTTTAATGGAAAGCAACTGATTTATGAATATAATAATATTTATTATAGATTGTCATCATAAAGTCATATTTTCACTTGACCCATGAAGAATTTCTTCATTCCCCGACACATGGGTTAACTCCTTCATACGGCCATCTATTAATGTAGATGCAGAAAAAGGAGTTGCAGCTTCCATTTAAATTTTATCTTCAGTATGTAACTGTTTAAGCTCATGGATTCCAAATAAATTAAAAATATAAGGTATGCCATTAAATAATAAGACTGTGCTTATGAGGATAAAACTATGTGGTTATTATACTGGGTATTCAGGCACAACTGCTGTAAGTTTCCAATAGGGGACGTCTTTAATTCACTGCTAGCTACAGATTGAAGTGTGCATGTTTTAGCGAAGGCGTCGGGAAATGATTAGCTTAAAGAATAAGCAATGCATTAACTTGAAATTTGTAATGAAATTGAACAACAAAACAGCAGCTGGATCTTTTGGTACATTAACTGAGGTGTAAGGGGAATACTGCATGTCACGTGCTCATGTGTTTGAATGGCACAAAAGATTTTGCAAAGGCAGAGAGGATGTCTAAGACAATGAATGTTCTGGGTGCCCGTGAACATCAAAAAATGTCATAAATCATTCTAAATAATTGATGACTCAGTGTAAGAATTAGAGCATAAAATAGTCTCATTGATAAAGAGACAGTTCACCAAAGGTAAAGAGACTTTTAAAACAATGTTATTTGCAAAAATGCAGCCAAACTCAGCAAATATTTGTCCCAAACAGCTAGTGGGGTCTGTTGTTAACTTCCTTTGTAGCAAAGAGCCAAATTGGAATAATGTAGCACCAGTACATTCCTGAACTAACCGTGTTATCAGAATGTTTGGGCTGTATCCTTTAAGCCCTCTTATCTTTTTCTGTCTCTGTACAGTAAAAATGTCGAATAGTGAAGACTGAGTGCCTCGTTTGTCTAAAAGTAAAAATCATCCTCATTACTTCTAGCCCTGGAAGGCCACTGAGCAAGCTAGGTTTTCTTTAATCCCCAAGGGTGTAATGTGCATAATTTATTTAAGTACTTTAAACCAAATCAAGAATATATTTATAAGCTGATTTACAGGCATGCATTTCCTAATTTTAGCAGTCAAAAAATGTTATTGGACCTGTGTAGATTAGTTGACGGGCATGGAAATTGTATTTACAGGGTTTGGTCACTATGTCCAAATGGCTTCATATTTCTACTATAAAGTACCGTTACTCATTCGTTTTTATGAATTATCTCTGTGATGTCAGAGAAATTTCAAAAGTAGTACAGAGCATAGCACCAGGGTTTAATGTTGCATAGCATTACATGAATGACTTCAAGACTTTGTGTATTTGCATTGACTTTGTATGCAACTAATGCCTGCCCTTAGTCTTGACAGACACTTATCATTAACTTATCATCTCCAGTTTGGCAATAAAGAACTTTGATATAACAACTGACCTGGAGAGGTTTAACAGACTCACTGAATTTAGATTTTCAGCATCTTAAGGTCTAGATTAAAATTAGATTTTCTATTAAAAATTTCTGTTTATACTGATACATATATGGAGAAGAAATGATGTGGCCATCTATTAATGTAGTTAAATGTAGATAATGTACATTTGACTTGAATATGTGTGTTCTAATGATGTGTCTTTCCTCTCTTTTTTCCATACTGCTCCATCATTCAGTGGGAAAAGGATGACTCCACTGAGTATGTGAGTAAAGCCTTTATTTTTGTCTTATTCAGCTCTAATAACAGCAGCGCAAAGAGAGTAGATGAGTCATATTTATGAGATCATAGCTCCTAAATCTTCTAGACCAGACTGATGGCTATAAACCAAACAAGAACATCTCTCTCTTTTATTTCCGCCTTCTGTCTTCTCCAGTGCTTTTAATATCAGCACCTGGAAAAAACACTTAGATAAGAGATTATATGAGTCATAATGAGGCATTGGCAAAGTATCACAATTATTCATAATTTCTTAAGGTGTAGGAATTAAGAAAATGTTGTGTTAAGAAAAAGTTTGATGAGTTTTCAGTTCCTGGATAGTAAAACTACATTTTTTGTCACGTACTTTCAGCTCTTTTGAGATAATTTAATGAAGTTGCCTTGAAATCTTTGATTTAAGATGAGCACAAATTATATCTCATTCTTCATTTTCAAAAGTAGCCTCAGTGTACTTTTCCTGGCTGGCTGAAGTACCATCGCTGTAGAGACAGGCTGAGTAATTGTCTCTCCTTTATCAGACAAAAAGCATAGAATTGTACCTTTGATCCCCGAGGCTGTACCTTTTTGACCAGTTTTGACTGGTCTGACCCAGACATGTTTTATTAAATTGAAGCTCTGCTTATTGTCCTGAGGGCACACAGGAGTAGTTTTCTTTGCAGCTGACGGTGTTCTTTGTTGGTCTGCAGGATGTAATTCTTGGAGATCTGAAGGCAGACACATCCTACTCCGTGTCAGTGGGGGCTTACACGGCTAAAGGTGATGGGGCTCGCAGCAAACCTGTTACTGCCTGCACATCCCTGCCATGTAAGTGTGCTGCTGTTACACCTGCATACAGCAAGACAAAGGCTACAAATGCACTCAAAATCACCAAGCATATGCAGTAGATGGATTTTTTCAATGAGGTATAGTAATGTCTAGACATCTTGATTTGGAGTAAGTAAGAGAATCTACCTAAAGCAGTCATCACCACATTTTACACAACATGTATGTAATGATACATGAGCTTGTAAAACTCTATTTAGATAGTTGAGGGGGATAGGGTAACTTCTTGAGTCAGTGCTTGTGTAACGGCTGCTCATGTAGCGATTAACTCTGAATTAATCACAGCAGCACTTTAGTCAAAACTGGACATTTCTTGGTTAAAACAAGTGAAGACAGCAACACTAAAAGCTTTCTGTAACAGAAAGGGTGTTTTTGCTCTTCTTCCAATCCACTTCAGCGTTAGTGTGTGATAGTTAAAGAGGGAAAGGGTAACTTGTTGTGCTTGTATACAACGGCTGCTTGCCGAACGTTAGCTTGGCCTTAGCCAGACCAACACATTTCTTCATCACAGTTAGTGCTGAGAGCAACACAGAAAGCTTTCGTCCACAGAAAACAATGTTTTTGCTCTTCTGCTACCCGGCTTTGGCATGACAATGTGATAGATACAGGGAACGGGTTAGTTTTTGTATACAGCTAATGAGTTGTTGTGTCCCAGCTAATGATTCCACTAGCAGGCCTGTCATTAGCTAGGACTGAGCTGCCGCGCTTTTGTCTGAACCAGACAAAGTGTCTAAATCCAAACAAGCGCAGAAAGCAACACTGAAAGCTTTCTGTGACAGAAGAAAAATGTTCTCGCTCTTCTCCCGGTCCATTCGGCATGGCTTTCCAATCATGGCGGTGGGCTTGTCCCGCATTGTCAGGCGTTAGCCGTTAGCTTGGATGATCGTTGTAGGACTGCTGCTGTTTACTCCGAATTGGACAGCTGTTCTTGTACTTGATTTGGACTCGTGATTTGAGACTCCTGCACGACCTTCATTTTTTAATTTTCCATCATGATCTCCTGTCCCCATGTCTCTCTTTCTACTATTGTCCCTCTCTCTTTGGCCATTCGTGCGTCTTTTACGCAGCAGCATCAGCTGCTCTCCTCCCGTCTTCGTCTGCTTTCATGCTGCATAAGAGTGACACACACAAACACGACACTTACGCACACACCTACACTGAAACGCACGCTAACATGTTGGTAGTGTAGACTTCAGGTTTCCATCTGTCGAGGGCAAAAGTTTCAGAATACTGGAGGATACAACAACAGAACTTTCTCCTCTTAAAGCTCCCCTCTGACCACAGAGGGCCAGTGCATCAGCCTGTTGTGTGTGCGTTCCAGATGTGTGTGTCTGTGTCGCCCACGTGAGACAGGGGTGCGGGCTTTGTTAAAAAAATATTTGGTAAATATTCCCTTAACACTACATGATTATGGGGAACAAATAAATGTTAAAATCTCCGCATTTGCGTTGTTAAGAGAACGTTACTTAAATGTTTGGCGTGTGTTCATTTGCAGAGAATATGATAAATGTGCTGTTTATTGATAATCAGTGGATAAAAAAAAAACAATAGGAACACTTAAGTAGACAGTCAGCTTAATTTTACACATATAAAGACCCTTACACACCTGTCTGAGGAGAATTAGAAATGTTCATGAATCCTGCTCCAGTTTTTATTTTATTTTATTTTAGAATAAACAGTTCATTAACAGTTAGTGTATTATTGTTTGTATAAACTTACTACCATTAAAGAACTCCACCAGATGTGACATGAGTCTCTATGCTTGTTTATGTTCTGGCCCATTGAGCTTTGAGTGTGCCCTAAAAGCTCCACTATGTCACTAACTAGCAAGTTAACAATGTGATCTAATAATGCATTCATGTCAGTGATAGGTAAATGCAAGTTGTGAAAAAAGGTATTGGAGTTAAGACTGGGACTGATATGTGTTGAAATTGTGAAGGATTTTGTGAATTAAAAAACAGCTTTGCAGTGAAGCCTCTACCTCGTTTAATACTAGCACAGAGTCTGTTAATGTTAGCACTACTAACAAAATAAAGAAAGCTTTATTTGTACACTATCATAACAAATATCATTTGCATTTTTTCACCTGTATTGTCACATTTTTATCTTACAATTTGCACAAAAAATGCACAGATTTCCATCACCATGTAACTGGTTAGAAATTGAAGATGCAACAGGGTCTTAAGAGAGAGTCTTGAAAGGGATTAAGGTATTAAATTCAATTTCAGATTTTCTGTATAATCAAGCCACTAAATCTGACCCTTTTTGTGGTCTGCACCTAGCTGTGTGCTGGGATTGTTTGCCTTTAAGATAGCAAAATGTAGATCAACACAACCAAAATCATTGTGCATTATGCACCGTAAACAACATGCTCCAGAACATCAGAACAGGGCCCTTGAAGTCCTAGCAAATGATAGGTAAATATGCCCACAATTTAAGAGACCTTACATCACACATTTTTACACTTTTCTTTAACAATAACAAGTTATTTATTTGATGCTGTATCATTTTGTCTGACTCTCGTTCTCTCTTTCTCCTCTTTTTAGTGCCTGAGAAGCCCAAACTGATGGTGAGCGCCACTGATTCAAGCACTGCTCTGCTTCAGTGGTACCCACCACAAAACCCCCCCACCCCTCTCCTGGGGTACCGCCTCACCTTTGGCCGTGTCGATGTCCTTCCCTTTACGGTTGTTGAGTTCCCCACCAAGGAGAACCGCTACACCGCCCAGGACATCCACAAGGGAGCTAACTATGTGTTCAGACTCTCCGCCCGGAACAAAATGGGCTATGGAGAAGAGGCTATAAAGGAAGTGACCACTCCAGAGGATTCCCCAAGTGGATACCCAGAAAATATAATCTCTGCAGAGGCCTCTGCCACCTCCCTGCGGCTGGAATGGAAATCAGTGCCTCTAATTGAGCAAAATGGGAAGATTGTGAAGTACTCGGTGCTGTATAAGGATATAAACAGCAGGGGGAATGCCTCAGAAGTTGTTGTGCCCACTCCTGGCTCGAGTATTTTGTTGGAGGGTCTGAGTGCTGATACCGTGTATGAAGTCAGGTTGTGTGCATTCACAGCTGTCGGCCCTGGGCCTTACAGCCCCGGTGTCCAGTTTAGGACACAACGGCTGGACCAAGGTAGGACTCACTTTCTAACAACCCATCTCCATTGCTCAGGATGCAACACTTGCTTCCTAACAGCACATGCACACTCAGTCAGACACACAACATCGGGTGACAACATCCTAAGTGTTGTTTTTCGTTGTCTTGTCACCATAGTCTTAGACCCTACGTCCTTTTCCTAAATCAAGGTAAGAGTCTTGGGTCTTGGGCGTGAACCCTGTCCTGTGACACTAACTGTGTGTTGAACAGAGCAGTTAGATAGATTGAGACTAAAGGGGATGTACAAGTGAGGTAAGGTAATTCCTTTTGGTTAAAGCAGGGCTTTACATGAATCTTGAGCATATTTATGTTTATTGGCTTTGTATTTTTTTTTGTTCTGCTTTTATTGTCCTAGTTTTTGCTGCAAACTTCCGAGTGAAGGCTGCCATGAAGAACTCTGTTTTGCTGTCCTGGGAGACAAGAGACAAGAACCCTGCCCAGCCGTTCACCGTAAGTTTATTTACATTTCAGAAAATGTAAATACAGTTGGATAAAATAGGCCAGGTCTCAAATGGTAGAGAAGAAATACAGGTAGGGTGCAAATAGAGGTTTTGAGGAGAGAGAAAAGTAAAATAAACTATCTTTTTAATAAATCAGTCATTGGCTTGTTTTGTGTGAGTTTTCTCTTCTTTCTTAATAAGTGATAAATACTTACAGACATATTCAGTCAGTTGAATTGCTCTGAAACTCTCAATGCAAAAGAGACAAATGAAGTGTTCAGGAGAGAAAAATGTCGCCTTTTTTGTTGTTTTTTAAATTCTTAATCTATGTCACCTACTCTTTGTCTAGATCCTGTATGGAAAGGGCCAGTCTGTTGAAGTGGACGGGAAGCTGACTCAGAAGCTGATCACTGGTTTAGAGCCGGACACCCAGTACTCCTTTCTGCTCACCAACCGGGCCAACAGTGCAGGGGGACTACAGCATCGGGTCACTGCCACTACTGCCCCTGACATCCTTAAAACCAAACCCACAGTGGTGGGAAAGACCAACGCAGATGGCATGGTGACTGTGCAGCTTCCAACAGTGCAGACCACAGCCAAAGTCAGGTAGTGATCATACAGGAGTTAACAGGATGAGTAGAGGACTGTGATTTTGAGATGTGCGTATTTGTACTCATCACCTGTGCAGAGTTTGCTCCAATTAGGATGTTTTCAAATGATGCTGTGAGGTAATTTTCACTTCCTCCTCCTGCTGCTGCTTTTCATTTACGGATCTATCAGCAGGGATTTTTCTGAGTTGGCAGCAAAGCAAGTCTGAGAACTCCCACGACAGGCCAAATGAAAGCACAAAGCTGATAATCTCATCAGCTTTTTGTTACCAAGAACAAATGTAGGTGCCAAGAAGAAATAGTCCTTCAGTGATAAAAGTACAACCTGATCACTTCACTGCTGCTTTTTCTCAGGGGTTTTACAGTAGTTTGTCACTGTCATATTAGAATAAAGTCAGGGTTTCACAAGATTTTAGTCTTTTATTGTGCTCAAACAAAAGATGTATTTTCCAATTTCAGCAGTAATAATTGCCATGTTTATTTGGAAAAGACACTGCTTATTAATGGACAATACAAGTACAAATCAAGAAGATGTAAATATGCCGGATTATAGCGTAGATATATTATTGTAGTTATGTTTCAGAACTGTGACCACACACAGCAAGTATGTTTTTGTATATTTAACGTTTTTGCATTGATAATTTGTTCTATATCTCCACTCCTACAACATATTTCATTATACCTTGCTCATTCTAAGAGCTATAATAAATTCTCATTTAATCCTATTTTAACATTTACTGTATTCGACAGAGTTGTCAAGCATCTTATTCTGGATTGAGTCATCTCTTGGTGATGCATAGTTAAATGTTTTCTACAGAATTACCATGGATCTGGCACTGGAGTTATTACTGAGAGTGCTCTCATCCTGCTTTCTTTCAGTTCTCTTATCTACGCACACTAAATCACACACGCACCAGCGCATTTACTTTTACAGCAGCTTGACCCACCCTGCCTCACTTTGTAGATTTGTTTCTTTGTGTTTTCCTTTTCTTTTGGCAATATTCATAAGTGGTAGCCTACATTAAAGATGCTCAAATAACATTACCCGCTGTTTGAAATTCTACCTCTGACATTCTGTTGTCACATCAGGCAGTTCACATGTTTGGAGGCTAAGTAATGATGACGTGTATGGCAGCATTCATCATTCTAAACTGAGAGTGCAGGCCAGCGTCAGAAGCTGCACAAAAATATTCAAATGAAGCACAGAAGCTTTGGTTTTAATGTGCAACATCACACCTCAACTGAGGTTTTACTGGAGGGACATAGCCCATCAGCGGACATCTCTCTCGCTCTTTAACCTTTTCTCTTCATGTGTGCACTTAATGGCATTAATATATTAACTTTAAAAGTAGGGTCCATCAAGCTCAAGACCAAGCTTAATAAATAAACAACTGAAATTAACAAAGGTTTAATGATATATTAAGTATTGAGTTACCTGTGAAACCATTGCAGCAGCTTACATCAGAAATTCCAATAAATTGGACAAAATTCTAACATTTCAGTATTTGTCTCACACCACAGTAAACAAACATGCTGGCCTTTGTTGACAAAAATGTTGTTTATTAGCTCATGTCACAATAAACAAATGTTGGTGCTTGTGTGTTGTTATGCGAGCCAGATAAACAAGTGAAATGTTGATGTTCTGTCCCCCTTAAACTTATCTTAGGCTTGCTTAGATTAATTAATTTTTCTAGTTTACTTAATTAGAATCTCCAGCAAGTGTTCCTTATGTTCAGATTTTCCAGCATGAACTAGTTAGTAGTAAGCCACCACTAGGCTATGAAGTAGTCTGACCACAGTGAATCTTAGCTATGGTTATAGCTTGATTGGGTGATTTAACTGGAAATCTGTACTTGTTCCAGTAAACATGAAGAGTGGAAGAACCTATTGACGGGAGCATATTTGTCACTGCTATGGTAGATGGCTACATGTACCACTTTAGCTAATTTCTATGGACCTTCCTGTTAACCTTACTAAAAAGACAGCCCTGACAAGAGGGCTTCATTCTCACTCTTTTTCAACTTTTAGCTAAAAAAAAGATATCTGCTCACCAATGACTTAATAGGTATACCTGTTCATCTGTCATTTAACATAAACATACAATCAGCCACAGCAGCCTCCAATGGACTAAGGCACATAGACATGGTCAGGATAATCTGTTGAAGTTCAAACAACAGCATCAAAAACAACAAGTTTTTTTTAGGTGATCTGGCAGGCTATTATGTTTTTTACAATAAATTCTGAGCCTACCATTCGAATGTCACAGAAATCTGATTCAGTTTTCTGATGCCCATCTGCTTCAAGGCTCACTGTGCTGTGCAGTCAGAGATGCTCTTCTTTGTACCTCGGTTGTTAAAAGTGGCTGTTCGAGTTATTGTTGCAATTCTATCAGCTTGAACCAGTCTGTTCATTCTCCTCCATCAGCAAGGTATTTGGCCCAGAGAACTGCCACTTACTGGATATTTCCTCTTTTTCAGGCCATCATCTGTAAACTAGATGGTAATGTGTGAAAATTCAGGCGATCAGCAGATTGTGAAAACTCAGACAAGCCTGTCTGGTACCTCCAACTATGGCATGGTCCAAGTTACTAGTCACTTTTCTTCACCATTCTGGTGCTCAGTTTGAACTTTAGTACATCATCTTGACCATGTCTAAGTGTCTAAGTGTATCTGTTGCTGCCTGATTGGCTGGTTAGGTGCTTGCATTAATGAACACTTGGAAACATACACCTAATGAAGTGATCTATGAGTGTATATGGCTGTATATCCCAAAATGTTGAGCTGTTCCTGTAAATGTTTGTGCTCTGATGTTTCTCAAGAAATCTAGGTATACTCTGTTCAAAACTAAACAAATGCATGCTGTGTTTTCAGGGGTTACTATGTTGTCGTGGTTCCTCTGAAGAAGCAAAGAGGAGGGAAGTTTCTGAATCCCTGGGAGGACCCTGACCAGATGAACATGGATGAGGTGAGACAAACAACAGACAGGAGAATTTTTTCAATTAGATGATTACAATGGACAAGGAAGAGCTAACTGTAACATTGAACTACAGTTTAATTTGCTGTGTTTTCATTAAGTCAAATCAAACCCATATTACAAGAACATATAAAAATGGAAACATATCTTAACTAAAGATATTAAAATCTGAGTAAAACACATCAAAACATCGCATTGATATTTTTGAAAACGTCATTGATAAATCACTGTGAGACAGTCTCAGCAGGTCTGAACATATTACATCCATCCATCCATCCATCCATTTTCTATACCACTTATCCTGTTCGGCGTCGCGAGGGAACTGGAGCCTATCCCAACTGTCATTGGGCGAGAGGCAGGGTACACCCTGGACTGGTCACCAGTCAATCACAGGGCTGACATAGAGACAGACAACCAGACACACTCACATTAACACCTTCTGCTAATTTTTAGAATCACCAATTTACCTAATGAGCATGTTTTTGGTGGAAGGAGGAAGCCGGATTACCCAGAGATAACCCACGCGTGCATGGGGAGAACATGCAAACTCCATGCAGAAAGGCCCTGACCAGGAAGTGAACCAGGGACCTTCTTGCTGTGAGGCAACAGCGCCGTGCAGCCCTAATACATACATGAAGAACATATTATTTAATCTTTGTTTAATTTAAAACCAGATTGGTTTAGGACCGTTGCAAGATTTTGGATTCAATTTAATTGCCTTAAGAAATATATCCAAGGCAAGACTTCATGTTTAAAAAATAAATTAAAATGCTATTAGTAATGAAAACACTAAAACTACATAAATGTCCTCTTTGACCACTAATGCAAGGCTGCCCATAAGGGGGGATAAAGGGCAGAGCTTTCTGGGGCCCAGCAAAATGGGGGACCCATAGAGGTCAGCAAAATCAGTGTTTATTTTAAAGATAAGCAATAATAAACGTGTTATTTTTTCTGATAACCATATTTTATTTTTTGACCTGAGTAATAACCACTCTTATTAAAGCAACATTTTTATTTATGCTGTAGTATATAGCCATCTTCAAAATGTAAATCACTATTCTCAAACAGTATTAAAATGAGTTAAAAGTGCCAAATATGGGTCAACTGAGGCAAAAATAATCAGATATTGGAACAAATGGGTTTCAAGTGACAAAATGTGTCTAACAAACAGTGTTGGGCACGTTACTTTTAAAAAGTAATTAGTTATAGTTACTAGTTACTTTTCTCTAAAAGTAACTGAGCTAGTAACTGAATTACTCTACTATAAAAGTAACTAGTTACCAGGGAAAGTAACTAGTGCATTACTTTTTTAAGTTTAAATATGTCTCGAAATTTGGATTTTTTTCTAAGCAGGTTTCACAAGCCAGTTGCACAGAGTAGAATTGCATAGACAGGGATGTACACAGAACTTTTAATGTTTATTGCACCTCAACAGGCCACAACTGGTAGACATACTGTACTTAAGTATTTTCTTCATCGCAAAAATACACAGTGTAACAATATAACAATACAACAATTAAGTGCTTTTAACTCTCGCACATAGCCTACCTGCCTATCATTCAGTTCAGTCTGTGTCACAAGTTTTTGTGAAGCTGGAGCAGAAAAATCCAGCTTTAGCTGCTTGGACGACATGGCTCCGAGCTTACATTAGCCACACCTGGCCTGCTATCATCATCAACAGTGCCAATGTAAGCTATTTTGTTGCTGTAAGGAAATTCAGTGTCCTGTTGATAAACCGGCGGTTTTCGGTAGACTTTTATTTTGAAGGAAAAGGAGTAAGAGCAATGCAAAGTGTGTTGTTGTAACTTGCGCTGGACTGAATAAAGTTTGGACCGTTTCGGTCGTATACCGTACTATATGGTGTTACTTTCTCCATATATAGTTTAGGCGCAGTCCAGATCGCTTAGTTACATCAACAGCGGTGTTTTTGGCCACTAGTTTTGTAGAAGCGTGTGCCGTTGAGAGATGCTTCATTAGACTAGAGTTGCTTACAACGGACATGGGCAAACACTTCACTCCGGGACATAATGTACACTTCAGATGTACGTTCTTGCCTTTTACCTCAAGGAGAATAAAGTAGTGTCTGTACTTCTGTCTGTACTGTGGCTGAGAGCAAAATCGGATGACAAGAGCTTCAATGAGTAGCTTTAGTTTATAACGCGCCCCATTTTATTGCCGGTAATGGTAACGGCATTGTAATGATGGAAATAGTAATTAGTTAGATTACCCGTTAATGAAA
Organism: Cheilinus undulatus; assembly: GCF_018320785.1. NCBI lineage: Eukaryota > Metazoa > Chordata > Actinopteri > Labriformes > Labridae > Cheilinus > Cheilinus undulatus. The sequence continues at coordinate 27,505,113 of NC_054868.1, read as the reverse complement.
AAAATAACAGTATTAGTAACGCAGTTTATTTTAATGCCGTTATTCTCATCACTGCTAACAAATAATAGAATGTAATCAAAATTGGTAAAAATGGGCATAGAAAATGGCCTAAAGGGGTTGAATGTGGCAAAAATGGGATTACAGAGGCAAAACAGGCATAAAAAGTGGTAGATAGGGTTTAAATAGTGGCAAAATAGCTCAAAAGTGGTAAAAATCCTTCAGAGATGGCGGTGAAATGGGGTTTAAACAGTGACAAAATGGGTTAATAGAGTTAAATAAAGAGTATAAAGTGGCAAAAATGGGTAAAAGTGGCAACAAATAGCAAAATGCATTTAAAATTTGGAAAGCTGGCATAAAGGTGGTGAAAAGGGGTTAAATAGCGCCACAAATTTATCATTTAACACCCTTTTTAGCTCCAAAATGAAGTTGCTGTTTGCCAGGATGCATGCTAGCATCAAAGCTTCTGCACCTGCACCAATATATTCATACTATCAACAAATCACTCTGGAGAGGGGTCCATTCTCTGAGGCTCATCCAATTCTGTGGGCAGACCTGAGCTAATATAATGTGAAAAATCTTGAATATCCCCTGCATGCAAAAATAATAATGCATAAATAGTAAGTTTCTAACCTTGCAAAGCAGATGGATATGCCCGTTTCTGTGTTTCTCACTGGCAAATCCATCTTGCAAAGCTCCCATCTTAACCGCCTGGGCCCGGTTAGAAAGTGGCAGGACCAATTATCGACAAGGGGCAGTACTGTTGGGCACGGCAGAGTCGTGATGTGCAAGCAGCAACAAGAGACTGGTGCAATTATGGAGGAAGATATTAGCGTGGCTGCTGCTAAAGCACCAGTTTTATCAGAACTTTGTTAAAAAAACAAAGAATAGCATTGAGTTGTTTTCTTTTCAAAAACGACAAAAGTCATGTACTGACACGTCTGCAGTCACCATGGTTCGCGTAATGCAGTTCAATATGGAGTTTATCTTGTGTCAGAAATTATTTAACTAGAGGTCAAGCACAGTTTGTAAAATTGTCCTTTTTGTCTTTATGCCGTTCTGTATTGAATATTATGTGCTAGCTTGACTCAATGACTATTTCAGCTCTTATTTTGAAGAGTATTTCATATTTGTATTTTTTTTGTCAGAGTAATGCTCTGTCAAGGAGGACCAAAGTGTTTTGAATTGAGCTGAGTTTAACTGTACTTCACAAGTAAAAGAATATTGCTAAACATTCTTCTTTCCTCATAAAATCAGATTTCTTGTATCTTATTATAAAAAGGTAGATGACCTTGCCATCCCTTGCCTGTTCAATCCAACAATACTTTCACACAACATTTCTCGATTAATTCCACTTCCTGCATTTTTCTAAAAGCTTCATCACCTCATTATGCTGCCCTGAAAGCCCATTCATGTGTATGAGATTAGTTTCAATAGAGTTTTTATGAAGCCCACTGTCTCAATGGATAAATGACTTTGCAATTCAGTTGATGATGAAGACATTTGTGCTCAGGTGATAATGCTCTTTACAGCTCATTATCCCTTCACCGATGAGGGTATTTGTGTGGGAAAAAATTGCCTAAACTGTCCCTCTTTCCTACCCTGTTTCTTCATTGAAGTAAGGTATACAATCTTCAAATGTTAAGCAAATGTTTTTAGGGGAAACATAAAGTGTTGAAGACTACACCAATTTTTCTCAAGGTGATATTGTTGATGTACTGCATGGCTGGCCTTTGATGCTGCACTTTGACTGAACTTGACATTTATCACATAAAAAGTACAACTGTTTCATCCCTCTTATTCCCCTATTTTCTATCATTTCTCATCTTTTCTGTCAACATCTTTGCTCTTTTCCTGATTAATCCCCCCCCCCCCCCTTTTTTTATCTCCATCTAACCATTTCTTGTGATTCTTCCTTTGCAGCTCCTGAAAGAGATCAACAGGACCAGCATCAGTCGTGCCCTTCGTATACGCAGACAGGCTGGCCAATCAGATCCAAGAGCATATGTCAGTGCCCACTTTAAGACCCTCCCCCTGGAGTTCACGCTGGGAGATGGTCGAAACTATGGTGACTTCCGCAACCGCCCTCTGCAAAATGGACAGGAGTATGTTTTCTTTGTCCTTGCTCTGCTGGACCTCTCTGAGAATGTGAGTACAATTTTCAACCATATGAATAAAGTTTGGAGTAATTTATGTGACGATAAATAAAACCTTACTATCTTTGTATTTGCAGACCATGTTTGCCACCAGTCCTTACTCTGATCCTGTGACCTCATCAGATGTGGATCCTCAGCCAATCGTTGACGAGGAGGAGGGTCTATTGTGGGTGGTGGGGCCTGTGCTGGCTGTCATCTTCATCGTCTGCATCGTCATTGCCATCCTCCTCTTCAAAAGGTGAGGGCAGCAGCATTGAGCCTGTAAGATAAGAAAAGGTTTGTGTGAATGAAGAAGTTAAAGAAAGATTAGATCAAAAAAATGAAGAAAGAACTGATCCTCTGAATCTGGGTTGAGTAAATAGGAAAAGTGCAAGATTATTTAGTGTAACTATATGCGGTTGATTAAATCCAACATAACTGTCTTAAGTTAATGTATCCTCACCATAGTAGGCTCTACCAATAAGTCTGTTAAATAAATGTAAATGAATACAGTGTTCTTCAGTGTGAATTAAACAAAGGTTACGTTTTTAAAGCCTATTTCAAACTGGACGTATGAGAGACACATCTTTGCAGCAACGTTGCTTCTTTTTCAGTTTGCATGTCATCAGGTCAAGGCTTTTTGACTGCCTGCATGTGCACCTGTCTCAAGTGTTTAGAAAGGCATTTATAAATAAATGTATTGTTATTCTTTCAAGTGCTTAATGTCTCACATGAGGAGGGTCCAGAGCAGGGGTGTCAATTTAAGGCCCAGGGGCCAAATCTGGCCCGTGGAACAGTTAAACTGGCCCGCAAGATCATATGATATGGCTATAACTGGCCCATCAGTATGCAGATTTCCTCAAATATTAAAATGTCAACTTAGCCTTGATGATTTAAGATGTCAACCAACATGCAGTAAACTCACTCCTAGTGGCAGGAGCGGGAGCAGACGCCTAGCAAAACACGCAGCCAGTCTAAAATGGGATTAACCCTTCCACTAACCTGACACAGTTTCAGAAATATACAAATTCAGGCTCTGATGATTAGAATAAGCTTTGTTCCAGAAACATCAGCAAACACTTACACATATTTGTTAAGCTTTGTATGATCCAGACTCATGGTTTAATACTAAAGAGCTTATAATAGATGTTAAATGACACAATAAATTCCTCTTTAAAAATAGATAGGAGGCAAATGTTAACCTCTCATGTTATTTGGATGTTAGCCTGCTTGCAGTCCTCTCATTATCTCGATCCTGTGAAGGGATCTTTTGAGCATTCCAAGTTGACCCCACAGGACCCCATCCAGGACAAAATTAATGATTAGATTAAAGTTGTTCTTGATCAATAGGCTTTCGCTTCTTCAACAGGCTTCAGATAACCTACCAAAGTTGGTCAGGGTTAAACACAAACACAGACAAATTAATTAATATAAAAACTGATGTATTACTTAATTGAACAACTTTGTTACAGTGTGAAAAAAAATATTAAAGTTAAACCATATTTTCACAGAAGAGCAAGACGTACTTGAAGGAAAAACTTCATTAGCCTCTTGGTCTTCTGTTTATTCATCTTCAAACAGTTTTTATCCCCTTACTTTTTCCTCTTATACTAAAATACAGTCCTACCCTGAAGTAACATCAGTTTATCTCAAGGGACAGCTAAAAAAAATTGTGTTTGACAGACACAGAGCAAGGTCATAAATAGAAAAACTAAAGATGTGAGAGAATTTAAGCCGTAAAACAACATAAAATCAAGTAAGGACTCTAGAACAAAAATATAATATAAAAAATATGAAAGATGTAGAAACTATTGAATGCAATGACATAAATAAAAGAAATTAAATTGGGGATATTAGGGAAATATAGAAATTACAAGAAGAAAATCAAATAAGATAGTTGAGAAAAATCATTAAAAAGTCACTGAATCTGCTTGCCTTTTCTTCTTATATCTTTTCAAAGCTGAGGATCTTTGACAGCAAATGCAACCCTACTATGTAACCCCATTTCAATTGCAAAATGCAAACCTCTACTTCTGCAGTAAAATAGTTTCTATGTAGAACTCCAACTAGATCAGAGCCTTTGTCATCTACTCAACACAAAGCAGAGATTCTGCACAAACCAGTTTATACATTCTGTCTGAATTATTTATCAAGAACTTAAAACTAATAACATAAAAAACACATGCAAAAACACCTGCAAGCCACTTCAGACAGACGACTCGAACTGCGCTGATTTCCCACTTGTCATATGTCTGTACTGAATCATTTGACAAACATCCTCCCAAATGGTGGTCTATGTACCCATACACACACACACCCACACCCACACACACATACACACACCACCCCAGCATCTACCTGGATGCTCAGGCTGGGGGGTTTGAGATATTATCTTCTCACTCCTCAAATTTTGCATGTAAAACAAATCCCCGACGAGAGATGTGATCAGATACCAGACATAAATCACAAACCATATTCTGTAGGTGTTTTAACCATTACAATGTAAGTTGTCTGACAGGATTGAGTTAAGCTCTCAAATTGTCTCAGATTTAATGTGTGTTTTCTTTAATCTGTTCTGAAATCATCTGACAGGTGATAAAGTTGGAGAACATAACAGATAGGGGAAGATAACATTATCTGCCATTAGCATTATTATAATCATAATCATCTCTTCTTCTGCTCAGAGCTTTGTTAATGCACATGAATAATCACTGTGACGGATGTGGCATTAAAATATTATTAACCTTGATGGTAATAATCCAGTGTTAACACGCCCTGGAGTATAACCTGTGGTGATTCAAAGATATTGAAGTCACAGTAGGGTCCAGGTTGCACTATTCAATGTGTTTTCCACTATATAATATTATAGATGCCACAGTTAGAGGGGGTCCTGGGAGATTATGTCCTGGGTGAATGCTTTTGATGGTTTACATTAACACTGGCTGATTATCTTTGTATCTACAGAAGGCTCTTTTTAACGTGCTCTGCATTGTTACAAGAAGAAACTGATTAGTTTTAATGAGAGGGAAAGAATAATGAGTTCTGCACTGCTCTAGTCCCTGATGTTTGTTGAATGGATTCTAATATTATTCATGTTTGTCTATCCTTTTATCCCCTCATCTACCTGTGTGGATCCAGCAAACCTGACAGGTAAACAAACTCTCATCAGAATTTTCTCTGTCCTGCTGAGAAATGTTTTTTATCATTTAGATAGAAGATGCCAGTGGAGTCAGGATTACTTCAACGTTTCTTTGATGACTGCATAGTAACCTACAGGGCAGCGGATAAATAAGTTGTGCAGTTTTATTTGGTGCACTGGATAATGATGCAAAGCATGAATGCAGTATTCAATACATTCACAGAAATTACCAGTGACAACTGCATTGCATGAATTCATGCATGCTGATCATTTAAACTAGTAATAAATAGAAAAATCAGTAGTATATGCAACTTTTAACTCAAGCAGGCTCATTGTCTTTGCAGCTATTACTTTGAGAAACAAACCTGTTGAATCTTACCAGATATGCCTTCTTCTTATATTTTTAAAAGGCTTGTTTGATGTAAGATAACCATAATTCAGTGAAACAGAGATAAAATTATGGTTGTTTTGATTTTTCAATCTTCCTCTTCTTTTAACTGTGGCAGCCAGCAAACTACTTTCAGATGTGCTTCAACCACCATCTGCCAGTTGAATTGTAATACCTGCTTGAAGATGAGATTAAGGTTGCATGAACACTTTAGTTTTTATTAATTAGTGACTTTTTATATTTGAAAATGATAGTTCATCCCTACAGTCAAGAAAAAGTGTGTCAGAAATAGGAGCATACATTTCTGAAAAATACAGCTAGCTCTACATTTTCAGAAAGTCATCCATCAGCTTATGTTTGTGCAGGAAAACATTCACTTCATCTCTTTCTGGTGCATGCAAATGTGTGTTATTCTGTTATTCTAGAAAAAGGGCTGAGGCTGAGGGCAGGAAGGGCAGTTTCCCCTGTAGCAAAGCCATGTCGTCCCATCATCCCACCGATCCTGTAGAGCTGCGTAGAATCAACTTCCAAACTCCAGGTAAACCAGACACACCTGTCGACATACCCACACAGACACCATGTGTAGTTTGAATATGAATTGTGTAGTATCAGCTGTATTTATAAGATTAATTCTGCTGTTGTTTCCTTTCCCAGCCTATCGTGTGTCAGTGTATCGCGGTTATCGGCGCTTGTCAAGTTAGTTGGTCTAAGTCTGCCACAGATCTATCATATTAGTCATCTTTTCTTTCTTTCTTTCTTTCTTTCTTTCTTTCTTTCTTTCTTTCTTTCCTTCTTTCTTTCTTTCTTTCTTTCTTTCTGTCTTTCTTTCTTTTTTCTTTTTTTTTCTTTCTTTCTTTCTTTCTTTCTTTCTTTCTTTCTTTCCCATTGTCACGCTAACTAATATTCCATCCCACATAGGATGAAGCTGCTTGACTCAACATTTCATCAAACCGCTGTCTGGATTATTTCTCGAAAAAGTCCCAAAATTCTTTTTTATCATGCTAAATTTTTAACCGCCTGTGTCATATTCTTTTTTTATCCTTACCAGTGTGCATATACTCTGAGGACATGTTACTGTGCCTCAGTAACTTTCCGAACACGCACATTGTTCTTTCTCTCCGCCTGGAGAGAAAATGGTCACTTAACAAAAAAAAGAGACACTTCCATTTGCTTCCTCCACTGACTCTGGACAGAACACTAAACAACACCTCCTCTGAGAATCCTTTCTCTTAACATTTTCCTCTAAAAGAGTTTAGTTGCACATGTATCCAAATGGCCTCTTTTCTATTTCTGTGCTCGGCAGGCATGGCAAGTCACCCGCCTGTCCCCATCTCTGAGCTGGCAGATCACACCGAGCGCCTCAAGGCGAACGACAATCTCAAGTTTTCTCAAGAGTACGAGGTAGGAATGCTGATTATCTGTCCCTGAGAATCTTTAACTTAGGAAATTCAGCTGGTCTCCGATGCACACACTTTATTTCACACACTGGCTCCACTTTGTTTTGATTTTGATTATTTTGCTCAGTTTCAATTTCAGCAGTGAGTGCTGTAGATTGAGACCCACATATATTATCTGCAGCTGCATTCTGATTTGTCTTCACAAAAAAAACGATACAAGATAAAGCCCATTTTCCTCCCCCTTCTGTCTTGTTGTTATCTATACAAATATAAGGGGGGAGATTGAAATTGCAAGCTCAAAGAGGGTTTGCTCACAGCCAGATGGTTATCAGACCCTCATTTCTACGCTCTGGTGGAGAAAGGGGAGAAACAGATAGAAATAAAGAGGCAGCGACCGAGAGCAGACTTACTGAGAGATACAGGACACACAAAAAGAAGCTTCTTGATTAGTTTCTACCAGCATGCAGCACAGTTAATGCTAACAAAAAGGGCTCATACTCTGAGATAACAATGTGCTTAAACTTTGTGCTGAACTCTCTAAATAGGAAACCACATCAGTAAAAGTATTTCCTAACTTGCTGGCTGTATAGCAAATAGTGCTAGCATTACAATGGGCTCCACCGAGAGTTATTAGAGGGGTAAAATGTTTTTTTTTTTTTCCCCCTTTAAAAAAGGGCAGTTTAGACCGACAGGCGCTGGTTGAAGAAGGAGACATGAGGCTCTAATTGGCTACCACAAGAGAGAGACAAATTGTCTGCAACGGAGATACATACACACAAGAACACATTATGCAAAGAGTAGAAAAACAGAGTGAGAAGGTTTTAGGGAAAAAAGCGTCAGGAGAGAGGATAAAGAAACAATTCGGGAGAAGCCGTATATGTAATTGTGGTGCGAGTTTGAAACTCTTCGTTGAGCCTCACATTCTCTCTGCATGACTGTGTGCTTTGTTCACGGGTGAACCCTTAACGAGGGAACGAGAGAGACGGATGGAGGAGGGATTGAGGGAGAGAGAGAGAGAGGGGCCAGAAATGATTGCGGTGTAATAATCAGACACACATGATGCTGGGCAGCGTGGAAAGCAGCCTCCAACACACACTAGCACACATGCATTCATGCTCTCATCCAGCACCGTTCCTGTCCATTTTTTTTTCCCTCAACCACATCATAATTACGTGTTGTAAAATATTCAGAATTGCTAAATTGCTCTGGCTCTCTCCTCTTCGTCCCTCTCCATCGACAGCCTCATAATGACCTCATGTCTGCCTCTCCCAGCTAACAGCAGTGGTTACTCTGTAATTACCCTCCAGGAACTTAATGTGTTGGTCTAACGCAACCATCCTTTCTCTCCCAGAGGAATTTATTGTGCTTTTATCATCTTTCTCTTCAGCTCATTTTTCTGGGAGTTTTGTTATAGATAGATGGAAAGTCCCTACATCATGGTTGGTTCTCGAAATGCGATATTGTATTTGTGGACATTCCTTTCCAAGTTCAATACTGCCTTATTAATGTTCAATTTGTATTTGGTTTGTTATGGCAAAGCAGTACTTGGCATTCAAGTTTCAGCTCAAATTCATGGAACTATCCAGGACTTGCTTTTGAACATGCAATTTATTTTATTTCAAGGCAGATTCTGAGAGAGAGGAACATCCTTGGGAAGTTTTTATGCTTCCCTCCATGTACAGAATCAGAAAGTAGTCAAAATATTAGTTCTTGGTTTCTTTGGCAAGATAGCTCTCATTAAAGATCCTGTGGGGAGTTGTAACTGGTTACAATGTCTCTTTTTGAGGATCAGTGACAAGACTGATTATTTCTGCACAGTAGAGATACCCCAGTTGATCAATCCAAATGCATGATCCTTATATCAGAACAAATGTTTGGAGCCAACGACCCAGTCACTACGTTAATACTCTGCAGCTTCTCTGAGAGAAACACTGTATGTACAGTGTAATATAACAGTATAATTAATTTGCCAGCCAATAAGTATCAAACATTTTAGCATTTTGAATCAAATTAAACTAAAATGCTGCAACTTTCAACTGTCCACTTGAAAACAACTACATAAGCTCATCTGTTGCTGCTGCTTTGACTGTTGCTGCTCAGTCATCTACTTGAAGCCGCTGCAGTAAAATTCCCCCAAATTTGTCTCACTTTAAAGGTCTGGTCGGTGAAATGACTCCAAGGCAAAGGTTGAGTCCACATGATGCGTTCAAATGGAAGAAGAGGGAAGAAAAGGGCATTTGGGTTTTGTAAAGAGCTTTGGGGGGGTGATGAAATTTGTTTTCCCAGCATAAAATATTTTCCTCAGTTGCATATTGCAGCTGAGTTAATTTTGAGACGAACCCTTTTTATGTATTAGATTATCTGCACTGTTTAGCCTTTTGCATTTGCCCTGTTTTGTCAATCCTGTTGATGTATGAATAAATGAATCATCACATTCAGTTGTCCTTTCTGTAGGATACTTGTTGCATTGTATCTTGGGAGATTTTGTGCTGCTCTGTTAAGCAAAATGAGTAATAAGGATGACTTTTGGGCTTCTTTTATCAGGTTACTCTTTCACTCGTAGGAAGTTTCAGTATCCAATCCAATCCAATCCAACTTTATTTGTTAAGCACTTTAAAAACAACCACAGTTGACTAAAGAGCTGTACAAGAGAATAAATAAAAGTACAGAATAAATAAAAGTACATAAAAAAAACATAGCAGCTCACAAGAGATAAAAGAAGAGCACTACATATAAAATACAGAATCAATTTAAAAGACATAAAACATAAGTAACATGAAAAGGCACACATGAAAATACCAAATAAATATAAAAGTCGACGACTACTGTGTGTTAAAGGCCAGAGAAAAGAGATGGGCCTTAAGAAGAGATTTAAAAACTGGTAGAGAAGAGGCCTGTTTAACGTGCTGGGGTAGGTCGTTCCATAGTTTTGGAGCCGCAACAGCAAACGCATGGTCCCCTCTGTGCTTCCGCTTGGTCTTGAGCATCTTCAGGAGCAGCTGATTAGCTGACCTGAGGGAGCGGGTGGGTGTGTATGGGTGTAGAAGCTTGGAGAGGTAGGGCGGGGCAAGACCATTTAGAGATTTAAAAGCAAATAAAAGAATTTTAAAATTAATCCTAAATTGTATGGGCAACCAGTGGAGTGAGGCTAAAATGGGGGAAATGTGGTCATGTTTATGTGTTAGTATTGGCTCCCAAAAAATCTGATGAGGGCATCCCTGCTGTACGGTATTTTTTGATACCAGTAACCACTTCTGCAGAGTTGATGTCAGTGAATTACAATGTGTTAATGAAACAGGCTTTTGTTTACTGGTTCCACAGAGGGTATTCACATTGAATGCAGATTTTGACTGTTATAAAACAGCAGGATCGGGTGCGCCGATGGTCGGGTGGTTGGGGCGCGCACCATGTGCGCAGGTGGCCTGGGTTTGAATCCAGCCTGTGGCACTATTTCCTGCATGTCTCTCCCTGCTCTCTTCCCTGTTTCTGAGTCTATCCTCTGTCCTCCTATCTCTAGTAAAGGCATGAAAAAGCCCAAAAATAAATCTTAAAAAAAAAAAAAAAAAACAGCAGGATGGGATTAATTTGTCAAAAAAACACTTTTTATACTTAACAGAAAAAATCAGTTTACTACATATTGCTTGGATGCCAGATTAGGTAGATAGTCTTTATTGACCCTGAGGGGCAATTTAGTTTCCAACAGAAGTTCACACAAGTCGTTCACATTATGATGAAATACATTTTTCAAAAAAAAGTTAAAAATAAGTCCCATGGATTTCTACATGACAGATAGTCAGTGAGATGATACGATACAAAACAGTCAAAGAGCCCAACAAAATAGTGTACAAAACTATATAGCTTATTTAAATACCCAACAGCTGATGGAATAAATTACCTTAGTCATGTTAGATTTGGCCCTTCTGGCTAAAGCAAACCTCAGAAGTCTAAACTATGCATGCAGAGGTTGCTGAGGGTCTCTGAGGGTCCTTTGCTTTCTGAGTGGTCCTGACATGAAAACATGGCCAAGATCATTCAAGTCAACACCGACAATCTTTCTGCAAAGTTAAACAATAATGTGGCAGCAATGATTTCCAAAACCCAGAAATGTGTTAGCTCTTTAGCACATGTAGTTCAAACATCTCTAGGTCAACAGGATTTTTATTAGAAATATGTTTTTGGTTAGATGTGTGAAATAAGGGCTGTGGAAAAATCAAGCTAAGGCATTATAGGATTTTAAAAATACTAGCACTACAGTGTTTGTCAAGAACATTAAATACCATCATGTTAAACAGGTCGAGTCCACCTTTAACCCAGTGTGTGTACCTGTTGAGTTTTGCTAATTACATTTTTGCTTCAAAAATTACAAAAGTGTTGTTCAGTGAAGATCATCTTGATAAACAAAACATTAAATTGTCAAGAACTTTTTCTCATTGCAGAGCTTATTTGCAGCAATAATTCCAAAACCCCAAAGCTTTTGGTCACATGATGCCATCTTCTGGATTGGACTACAAAATTTATATTAATAATTGGTATCTCTTTAGCCACAGTGGATGCCAAAATAAGATAAAATTTTAATCAGCATTTCAAATTAGAAAAGAGAGATTTTATCATAAATGACACTGACCTCCTGTTAAAATAAAAAAACATGATGGCACAACCAAACCAAAGCTTTAAACTTAAAGACATTTTAAAGCATTCAAACATTTGAAAGAGCTAACATTTATGAGTGTAGTCTTTTAATTATTTTCTCTTGTCTTCGACTTAACCTTTTCCTCTCCGTCTTGCAGTCCATCGACCCCGGTCAGCAGTTCACGTGGGAGAACTCTAACTTGGAGGTTAACAAGCCAAAGAACCGCTACGCTAACGTCATCGCCTATGACCACTCCAGAGTGATACTCTCCAGCATTGAGGGTAAGAAACACAGCCAGTGTGTTTGTGTGCTTGTGTTGTGAGAGCTCACTTAAGGGTGAGGACATTTTGAGGAAGTGAGGGAATGTTTTTTCACCTCCTCAAAAGGCTGTTTGAGGTTGATGACTCGGTCTCTGGGTTAAGGTTAGGGCAAGCCTTTAAATTGGGCATGTAGTTGTGTTGGTTAAGGTCTTTTCGGAGAGTAGTATGTCAGCAAGAGTCACAAAAATGTGGAAGCACATCCATGTGTGTTTAAATACAGGACTATATGTATGTATGTATGAGCTGCTGAACATGAGGTATGAAATATTAATAGCCCAAAGATGTTTTTCATGCTCATTTCTTTTTAGCTTAAACTCAGCGCTGCTCCTGCATCAGTGATTCAAATAATCAATTTAAGATTCAAACAAACTGCTCTTCCATCCCACTGTGTAACACCATCATACAATTTATCGGCCTCTTACTTGACCAATTAAATGCTCACAGAGGCAAATTATAGCCTATTTACTAGCATATTTTTATTATGCGCCAATTTGACTGGATTTAGTCTTTTAAACGCTCTAAAATGTGGAGGAAAAATAGTCTCAGTCTTGTTCTCAGTGTGTGTTTTCAAGCATGCTCACCCACCTCAGCTGGGAAAGACCTGAGGCAGAGAAACTGGCAGCTTCGATGTGAAGAGAGGGAGGCAGTGGGAGGCCAAGCCCAAACAGATGAGCCTTATCTGGGCAGAGCATGTGTGAGCAGCCCTTCCGCCCCCGCCTGTCCTGGAGCCCTGGCTGTCTGTCTTTCTTTCAGCTTAGAAAACGCATATACTCTTGAGCATGTCTAAATACACTAGAGCAAAAACACACACATACTCCACTACAGATTTAAAACACATGTCCAGGATGTGCAGAAGTGCAGATATGCTCTTTTGCTCCCAGTTTCCTCCACACATGCTCCAGAGCACAGCTTCTCTGGCAGACAGTGTAGCCACCAAGTGACTGCGTTTTATCTACGTAGTGCTTCTGCTGTCGTCCCTTGCTATAAAGTTGTAGCACATCAAAGCATTTAGCCAAGCTGTCTTTTAAAGACTGAGGTTGATAAACATATGCTGAAGCTCTTCTTACCGTCTGTCCTCATCCAATTTAAAGTAAGTTGTATAAACCCCCATATACACCGTGTGATTGTATGTTGGCTTTTATGAGTATTCAGGACGGAGGGGGCGTCCATAAAAGAAGCCACAGGGAGAGAATCAGCTTCAGGAGCTTCTTTCTGCTGGGACCCTTCTGTTTGCTCATTGACTTCTATCGTTTTAAGAATAAACCGCTATCAGACGACTCAAAAGGAGTTTTCTGTCCCACTTCGGCAGAATCGGGTCACGGCTCAATGCACGCGTTCACGTCCGTGTGTACGTCCGTTTGTGTACTTTGCTGTTTTGGTGTATGTGTGCGTGTTTGAGCTATGACTCAGTGATTTTTGGGATTATGGTATTAGGCCCCAGATGAGCAGGACTGATCCTAAATCAAACACACACAGACGGTCTCTCGCATCACACAAACATACACACACAGACAATCCCCTCCAGGACGAGCGGTGTCAGGCGAGTCTTACACAGAGAAGGCCTTACAGTCATATTGCCATTCAAAGCGACACATCCAGAGTATACTGAGATTAGGCCCATGATCGTCTTAGCATTTATCATAAAACAAGACAGCTGAACAATCCAACACCAAAGAACTCTTGGCCCTGTGAAAATAATAATCCCCCATCGTGACCTCAGATGATCCGCAGCCTTTATTACTGGGACATAAACCTTCTTTCATACTTTCAGTAGACTTTAAATAATCCATATAGATTATTTTGCAGTCAATCCAAATAAGAATCATCTGCAAAGAAAACACATGGATAGGGAATTTTCCTGTGTAATCAGTGCAGAAACTGTCAGTTCTAGTGTTGTTTATTTTTATCATTTTATATTTATAATTTTTTATTAAGCTGGCATACCAGATAGACTGTTAAAATAAGAAAATGAAACATCGTAGGGTGATTGTTCAAACGTTCTGTCTCTCACATTCATTACGACCCAATCATATTATGTTGCAGGCATGCACAGCTCTGAATGAACTGGATATATTTGCAAGATGGATCTACCTCATGACAGACATGAAATCTGGCAATCCATCAACTTTGCAAGGTTAATTTATCACAAGTATGAAGCAGTAAAGATACACAGGACCCAGAGTATTTCAGAATCAGCTGCATCTGTTTAACCTGCCCATTCCCTTCTGCTTATTCTCTCCTCCCTCACTCTGTCAATATTCATCCCCCTCTTCAATTTTGTTCTGTTATTTTTTTCAGGTGTCCCAGGCAGTGACTACATCAACGCTAACTATATCGACGGTTACCGTCGTCAGAATGCATACATCGCCACTCAGGGATCCCTGCCTGAGACCTTCGGGGATTTCTGGAGGATGGTCTGGGAGCAGCACACAGCTAATATCATCATGATGACAAAGCTAGAAGAAAAGTCAAGGGTAAGAAAAGAGACAAGGTGAATATTAGGGTGTTATAGTTGGATGCAGTTTGGGGATTAAGCTGAGACAGGTTATGAGACTGTAAGATAGTTTGGTAGTGGAAGTGAAGACAGAAATAAATGACGGATCTGTATTGTAGGATCAATTATAGAGGGGTCGTAGAAAAGCAGAGAAAGTTAGGACATAAAACAGTTTGGAGTAGATGCTGTGGAGTATGATGTGGTAGAGGAGACTGTACTTTGTTCATCCCAAGGGGTAAATCTGGACAGTACAGTTAATGGCCTACAGCAGAATTCAGTTTATGGAGAAATATTTTGGAGCTTAGCAGCTCTTGAAAAACAGAAGAAGATTAGGAAAAATAATAAAAGTTGAAAAAGATCTGGACTAGACTGAATAAAATACAACTGTTTGACTTTAACGCACTAAGGTACCAGAAAATATGAATCGTAAAGGTGCAGATTGGTGGGATGATGAAGAAGAGAAAAACAGAATAGATGGAGCCTGATTCACTAGAAAGTGAAATGGATAAAGATCAGTTAGGTTAGAGTTAAATAAGGACAGAGAAGGGTTGGATATGGTTGGGTTGGCTGCAGTGAGGAGGGCAGGATATTAATTTTTAAGGATGTAGAAGGACAGAAGAGTCCAGATGGATTCAAGTGAACAGGACAGACAAGTAGAGGCCAGAAGAGTAAGAGCAATGACACGTCATGTAGAGTAAAAATAGTGCATGGTTTAGACAGAAAAACAGCATAGCTCTTTAAAGTGTCTGAGTTCAAAGGGAAAAGCTGAAAAAAGGTTAAAAAAAAAAACACAATGTGGCATATATGGTAGCTGAATATAACATAGTGTTTAAAGGATATGATAGAGGAGAATGGTGAGCATGATCTGGGGGAATTATAGCTAAATTGAGGTTAGTTAATGAATTGGAAAATCATTTAGCTTCGAGGCATTTTGCTGTTGTTAATAGAATATGCGCTTGAGTAAAAACTCAATGTAATGAGAGTGTCATGTTGGAATAAAATGAACAAGAATGGCTCGAGGTGTGAATCATGATTAAGCGCTAACCAATTATGTCCAAAACCCTGTTGAGAAAATGATCCTTTCCTCTCATCTGTGCTTCTTTTCCTATTAACCTGTGTCCTGTGTAAAAAAAACCTCTGCTTCCTTTTCAACTTTTTTCCAACTGTCTCTGTTGTGTCTGTTTGACCCTCAGATGCCCTCTTATTTCTTCTCTAAGGCAAGACCTCTCTTTCTCTCCTTTGCTAATCCCTTTGAAAATGCAACCTCACCTCACACGGTTTTTTACTCCTTACCCCCCTCCCCACCCCATCTACTGCTACCTTTTTCTGCTGTCCCCCACCCCTGCCCCCTTATTTCTGTGCATCGAGCAAGAATGCAGAATTGTTTTCAGCTCACCACAAGGCACTCATAGTTAACTCGGTCTGAAAATGGGATTTATGGTTACCGCTGCAGCTCAGAACAGTGCTCATTGGTGTCTAAAGTTTGCATGATCACACCCACAACTGTTTTTCTATTTTTCTGTCTGGTGGCTATGCAGTGGTGGATGTAGCCGTTTAAAAAGAGACATTCATTCACCCGGCTCCTGTGGAGATTTATGAACATTTGCTCTGCAGAATCACTACAGAGTGAAAGGCTACAAAGAGTCTAATTGATAGCAGAAGATTGCCACCATCTCATAAACACAATACATTGACTAACGACTGCTCAGCTTTAAATTCTGCAAATTCAATGTAGTCGTCGTATTATTATACAACAAAAACACTGAATTTAGCTGTTTATTGTCAGCCCACTACCTCTGTATCGTCTGTTGGGGGAGTAGTGGGCTGCTTGTCAGAGAAAATGATTTAATCTCATTTAACACCTCTCAACATTGTGCCATTATGTGTTTACGTATTAACGACAAAAATGATCACAGATGGTCCCTCTGTGGGAATCTTGCCAACGTTCTCCCTTTTAGCACTAATCAAACCATATATTGATACTGTTGGCCCATATAGGAACAGCAATGATTATATAGTCTTTACATGAGGCGTCTGGTGAGGGTCTGGGCCCCCCTACATGGACGACCGCTCCTGTCCCCACAGTGTCTCGAACTCTGGTGGGAAAACAACAGTAAGGAAAGCGGTAATTACAGCCTGAACGTCCTGGGCCAAAACGCATAATCCCCAGTCTGGAGCAGTGGAATGCAGAGCGAGCTGAGCTGAGCTCCCTGCTGTCTTTGATGTGAGGACTGGAGGGATCAGCACATAACGTTTGGTTTGGCCTGATTCTGCCAAGGCCCTCCTCCTTCTCCCCTCATCCTGCTCCTCTGGGATTTTTTTTATTCCTCCTTCCTCTGTGGTCTCAGAGAACTACAAATATGACAGCCCTATAAGAGGGAACTCAAGGTGTTTTGAGGGTCAGTGGGTGCTGGGATTTGGAGTGCAAGGTGTAGTTTTGACGGGATTTGTAAGGATCGTAAGTAGGACGATGTTCAGGTGTTGAACTTAAGGGTTTACTCAGCTTGTACTGCTCTGTGGTGGATCTTTTGTGGAGCCCGCCAACCTATGGGGGTCTAACACCGCACAGTATTTTGAAATTTGAATCGACTTGTGCAACACTCCAGCAGACATCTCTTTCCACCCTGTCTCTCTTTCTCTCTGTCACTCTTCACCCTTCACACTCACTAAACCCCTCTCACATGCAGAGTTGCAGCTATATGCGCATATTTCCAGAATATTACTGTCTTTATTTTGCTCTCACTGATCTGCTTCAACACTCCCCTTCTTCTTTTGGCTTTTTACATGAGAACACAAGTCAGCCTTCTCTTTCTCTCCCGTTACAAAGATGTGCACAGACATAAGCAAACCACTCTGCACCACTTATAGCCTCTTCCTTTTACGCCCTTGTAGGTGAAGTGTGATCAGTACTGGCCAACACGGGGCACAGAGACCTACGGCCTCATCCAGGTCACTCTACTGGACACAGTGGAGCTGGCCACCTACTCTGTCAGGACCTTCGCTCTCTACAAGGTAACATGACATGTGCACTGGGGCGAAAGCGGGTCGGGTGCGTGTATTGATCTTTTGAAATATTTATGCATACCAGTTTGTGGGTTAGTGCTGTGCTCTGTGCCCATGTCACTGTTTGTACAAGCTGCCCTTATCACTGTTTGTGACCCAACCTGACGTGTATCTGTATGACAATAGAGGGGGATCATTTTTACTTATTTATTTATTTGTTTTTCTTTCAATAGGATTAAAAAAGAAACACAAAAGTTTTGTTTTTTTTGTATTGATATTTTTTAACTAGAAAAGCATGCTTTTATCAACTTTGTCTCCAGCTTGTTTGCAGAATTTATCATTCTTTCTGGTTGATAAATCAGGGGATATTCTATGTTTTCAAGTTAAGATTACTTTTTATTATTCCGAAAATGAAATTAAGGTGTTACAACTAAAGGCACAAAGAAAAAGAAAAATAAGAATAGATTAAATTAATGAAATGAGAGGTATATTTAACTGATAGCCAAAGAAATAAAGTGAATTATACAGAATTATGAGCGCTACTATGTAATAAATCAGTGGTTCTCAACCTTTTTCCACTGAGCCCCCTACTCATATCTAAGAAGAGCTAAGGCCACCCAGGACCACACACAAAGACAGTGATAGATTGCTGTTGAAAATATACATCAATTTGATTTGTTTTTATCATTTAAATTCAAACAAAATTGCCCAAAACAGAAGTGTTCTTACCCAAAATATAATTGTATGAACTATTCATAAGTGTTATATAACACCTTTAGATAGTATAAGGAGAGCTAATTTTAACAACTTCAGAGCAGGTAGGACCCTTGCAACCCCTGGAAATCACTGGCACCCTCCCAGACCCCAGGAACCAATGCAGTAAAAGTTAGAGTGACAAGTGATGATTTGAACTTACGTGCTGTGATGCATAGCGACAAATTATTTAAACTGAGCAATGTGGGGAGAAGGGCCTTAATAAGAGAGGTGACCAAGAACCCGATGGTCACTCTGACTGAGCTCCAGAGATCCTGTGTGGAGATGGGACAAAGTTCCAGATGGTAAAACATCACTTCAGCCCTCCACTGATCTGGGCTTATGGCAAAGTGGCTTGAGAGAAGCCTCTCCTAAGTCCAAAGCACATGAAAGTCTGCTTGGGCTCACATGGAGTTTTTTGCAAACTCAAAGTGGACTTTTATGTGTTTTTCATAACCCCCCCCCCCCCAAAAAAAAAACTAAAAAATTCAGTTTTCACTTTGTCATTATGGGGTACTGTGTAGAATAATGAGAATTGTTTTCAACTGTAGCATTAGACTGCAACATAACAAAATTGAAAAAAAGTGAAGCAGGTCTGAATACTTTCTAAATGCACTGTAGATCAATAAAGTGCAATTTAACACATCACATATGTTCCTGCAGTACCATGAACACAGGCTAGGTAGTTTATTTTGGAACAATACCTCAGACTCAATCCTGCTGCTGAAAATACTGAAAAATATTAACCCATGCCTTTAAATAATGCCATTATTTAAGTACTGGACTTACTGGGCCCTTTTTCAAAGTAGTTATACTCTGTATTTTTTAGCTAGATCCTGAGCAAGATTAAATGGACCTAAAGCTGAGTACCACTGACAGGGCGAGGGCAATGAAAAGGATCAAAGGATACAATGCATACAAATATGGAGTAAAACAAGCTTTATAGATATAAAAGCTCTTTGGGGTCAGTCCCTATTTTGAGATTTTTCATGAAATCTCCATTATTTTAATCAACATTTCTATTAAAGTACTGGTACCAGGAATCATACTTTACTCAGTAGTCACTCTAGAGGTTTGATTGAAAGAAAATGAGAACTTCCTATATAATATGATAAAAAAAACAAGATCATAAAGGATGGCGGTTCTTTTCAGGTGTCTTATTGAAGCAACATATTCCAGTCTCCATTATATCTATTATAAACACTGCCTGGCCAAAAAAAAAAAGTCACCACCACAAAAAGGTCACACACTCTAATATTCCGTAGGACCGCCTTTAGCTTTGATTACAGCACGCAATCGTTGTTGCATTGTTTTGATAAGATTCTACAATGTCACAAGATTTATTTCCATCCAGTGTTGTATAAATTTTAATATTGTTGATGGGAGAGTCTGACCACTGCGCAAAGCCTTCTCCAGCACATCCCAAAGATTCTCAATGGGGTTAAGGTCTGGACTCTGTGGTGGCCAATCCCTGTGTGAAAATGATGTCTCATGCTCCCTGAACCACTCTTTCACAATTTGAGCCCGATGAATCCTGGCATTGTCATCTTGGAATATACCCGTGCCATTAGGGAAGAAAAAATTCATTTTTTTAAGAAATGAGAAGTTACTCATTGCATCAGCTGGGGTTAAATAACTTGTTGCCAGCTGAAAGCCCATGCAGTAATTATCCAATAGGAGGCTCATACCTATTTGCTTAGTTAAATCCAGGTGGTGACCTTTTTTTTGGCCAGGCAGTGTATATTATATCTTCATTATATCTAAAGACAAAAAGGCAACCCAAAGTCCCACCAAGTCTTTCAATCTTTACAGAATGGTCTGAAATTGTTTGCTCATCAAAGAGAAAGTAAAGGGTGCACTAACCTTCTTGATTTGTCCAGCAGTTGACATAATTCAGCAGGTTACACAACTTCATAAACATTAATATGATCATCTACCAGATTTTCCTCTAATTCTCTTGCCTGTCTGCCTTACCAGAGCGGCTCCAATGAGAAGCGTGAGGTTCGTCACTTTCAGTTTACAGCCTGGCCGGACCACGGGGTGCCTGAACACCCCACCCCCTTCCTGGCCTTCCTACGCAGGGTGAAGGCCTGCAACCCTCCCGACGCGGGACCAATGATTGTCCATTGCAGGTGTGTATATGTGTGTGTTTGTCATGTTTTCTGATCGGTTTGGTTCCTATGATTTATAAAATCATCAAGGAAGAGAACCCAGTGTTTGCTGACCTAAGAGAAAACACTTTTAGCGCTTGATTTTGTGTGTTCTTGCATGAAACACTTGTGTGTTATTTTGGGTTTTACTTGGCAGCATAATTTTCTAAAATCCTGGGAGTCCATGAAAATCTCCCTTAGTCCAAGAGCACTGGTGTAAAATCATTCACAGGTCCTGACCTGAAAAGAGATTGACCTGCTATTATACAAACCCCAAACCATTGCTTCTGGCTCGAACACCCACATTCCTCCATCCTCCCCAAGGTTTAACAACAGCAATCGCATTTAACAGCTACCATACTGACCCCTATTCTCCATGAGAAGCTCCCAGTGTTGATTATTTACCATTGAGGTTTCTGGTAGATCTAAGTTCATAAGTTTATATTCAAATTAGCTGCTCTCTGTGCAGCAGGAGGCTCATGCCTTGGTTGGAGGAAGATTCTGAAAACTTGTCATTACAGTCTTGGCACAGTGTCGAGCTCCAGAGCTGGGAAGAAGCTGCTATTTGCTCATACCACGGAGCAAAGCAGAGAAGAAGATGGAGGGTAGCAGAGGGAATATGGAGCCGAAGCTCCGGGGAGGAAGAATTAGTGAGGTATAGATGTGAAAGGAGGAGAGAGAATGAAAGAAAAGGAGGATTGAGAGATGATTGAGAGGGAGAGTTAGCAAGGGACGGGGAGTTAGAGGAGGAGGTACGTGCAGAATGAGAGAGAAGGTGAGGTCAAACCCAGGACACGGTGAATGGAAATGATAAATTAAAGAAAAGGAAAGGTGGAGGGAAAATGAAGTTGGAAAAAAAGCGTACAAATGTGAGAGTGAAAAAGTGGCAGGGCTGGTGTGAGAGTGTTGGATGGGTACTTAGAGTGAAGATAAAGAGGCGAGGGAGACGAGGAAGGGGGGTGAAAAGGTTGGCAGCAGAGGAGCTCTTCCTAATCTTCCGTAGCAGTCAGATGGAGTATCTAACAGGATTATCAGTCAAATTTAATTATCCCGGCAAGACTCCATCATAATGTGCCTTAACATATCAACCAGCCCCTGTATCAGACAATGGACCAAATCTCATTCCACCTGAGCTCACACATTAGTGCGCACGCATACATGCTGATATAAATTTAACCATAGAGAGAGGTTTTTATTCACTTGCAGAAACTTGCTAGGTCAGTGTGTTTCACCTTTTTGGTACCAGCGCAGCAGAAATGTGAAGTGTTTGGGTGGGCAGCCAAATGTATTATATTTCTGGATTGTGTGTCGATAGGAGAGCATATCTGCCTAATGCCAGTCAGACGCTGATGCTGACTCATCGCTGATGTCAATTTTTACGTCCTTTGTTGGAGAAATTGCTGGCTGGCATCTTTGTGATACTTAGTTGATGTAAGTGCAGGCGCTGCGATAATTGGCAGTAGGGCTAGATTTGTGGCAGGTATGAGGACTCACTCAGCACACAGTCAGGAAAATTATTAGTGCAATGATTCAGACCCCAGGTTCTCTGAGATAATCACCATCTGTTCCCCTTGTTTTCAATAACGTTTCAGCGCTGGAGTTGGCCGCACCGGCTGCTTCATTGTCATCGATGCCATGACGGAGCGAATCAAGCATGAAAAGACCATTGACATCTACGGCCATGTTACGCTGATGCGCTCCCAGAGGAACTATATGGTTCAGACGGAGGACCAGTACATCTTCATCCATGATGCACTGCTGGAGGCTGTGACCTGTGGGAACACCGAGGTCCCTGCGAGGAACCTGTACTCCTACATTCAGAGGCTGACGCAGATTGAACCGGGGGAGAATGTCACCGGCATGGAGCTGGAGTTCAAGGTGAGGAGGAATAATTATGTCCCTTGGAGATTGTAAAATTCAGTACAACTGGCTAATGATTTTACAATCTTACACCAGTAGGTCATCTAAAAACTGATGGATGACTAAAATGTTCCCTTTTTCTGTGCTTCGCCACACAGAAGGCTAAACAGCAGGGTCAACTACCCAATAGTTTCCTTGAACTTGGTCCCATAGATACTTTATATACCCTCAAACTCTGACCTCATGAAACGGTGTCTTAAGATAGTCAAGAATATCAAACACTCACTAAGGTTGAAAGTAAAACTCTTGGATTTCCCAAGTGTGTTTGTTAGTCTATGTCTTGTTAAGCATTATTAAATTTCTAGTGTTGAGTTGTCAGTCTGACCAGTATAGACTTAAGAAAGTCACTACACCTGCCCAAAAGAGTGTTCAGCCATAAAATGTGTGATTTAATGAGCGTTGGAGTTATTAGTGGGTGGATTTAATTCTATTTGACAGCCCAGTGCTGGCAGATTCTCATTAATACCTGTCTTCATGCGAGGCTAAGCTTCTACTGGCACCAACTTCATATTTGCTTTTCCAATATTGTGTCCTCGTGACTAGATTAAGATCAATTGGCAAAAGTACAGTCAAAGAAGATTAAGGAGGTTGTTGAAGAAACATGGCCTTTTGCTTCTTAAATGAGATTGCTTCATATGGTTTTATGTCCTATGACCTTGCCTGCATTATTTTCTTTTTTTTTTTAAGATTTTTTTTGGTCTTTTTATGCCTTTATTGATAGAGATAGGACAGTGAATAGCATCGGCAACAGGGATGAGGGAGTGGGGAACGACATGCAGGAAAGGGGCTGTCCACATACACGGGGCCACGACCTAGCCACTATCCCATCTGCATGCCCAGATCTAGAGCAATTCCTTGAAATAAAATGAAATGCAGCCCACATTAGAACATGAAGCTTGTGCTTGACTTAGTTTTAACACCAGGACATGCTGCAGTGTTGATAATGCAAACAAACATTTTGACAATAATTCACTGATTTGCTTATTCATGTTTAAACTGAGATGACAGCGTAAAGGGTAAGTATATTGACAACAAAACTAATGAATATATGTCCTGATTCATAACGCCCTGATGAATAAATCTGGCAGCTTCCTGCAGTTTCAATAAAAGTATTCATTATATTATATAACAAGTGTTCATTCTTGTTTCCATGGATATTAGTAAGTCTAAGTCATTCAAAACATGCTGTTACATGGTGTGAAATTTATTCTGGAGTTATAACATAATTTAAGTCTCTAAACATTCAAACAGTAATCTGCATATATTATACAATAAAGGAAGGGGAAAGAGTTACTGTATGTTTTTATTTTCTTTTATTTGGGATGGGTAAAGTTGTTATAAATTTGCTATTAATCTGATTCTATGTTGAATAAGAAGAGGTCTGATTAAAGTAAGTAATTTGTACTTTAGTAACATTTCAGAAGTTTGTTACAAGGATTTCTGATTTATGACACTTATTGTTAGCTCATGCAGGACAACAGTCATTCATCCAGGTGCAATCAGCTGACTGGCAGCTGAATAAACCATATAATATGGTGCAAAAGTTATCTTTGCACTCTATTCCAAAAATGTGATTTGGTATCAGATTCCAGGATATTATCTTAAGTGTGTTATTGCTAGTTTTCAAAATTGATTGGGCATCCCATTGTAGGAAAGGTCTATATTTATGTTAAGCCAAGCACAGGAGCCTAACTTGTGAATTCCTAAATATTTGTCGGCTTATTGTCAATAATGTTCATTCTGTACTAGGGGTTGCACAACTTGGGAATGTTTAAAGTCGACTTTCATATGATAAAAGTCAACTTGACTTCAACTAGTTATTGCTGGAATCATAAATGATTCTAGGAGAAGGGTGTAGTTTAAAATAACCAACAATTTCTATAATTTGAAAATCATAATCCATATTCTTCTTAGAACAGGCAGCTAACAAACAGTTTTTGGTACAAGCATAAACAACAAAAGGTTAATATGTTATATAGCATACCAGAATAAAATAGGTCCTAAGACTGAATCTTGAGTCAAGTCTTTAGAACCTCCAGAGAGGAAGAGGTGGGTCCAGCCATCTGAACATATTGCCAGTCAAACAGTTGGCAAACCATGATGCTGCTTGGTATGACATGCCAATGTGATG
Source organism: Cheilinus undulatus (assembly GCF_018320785.1). Taxonomy (NCBI): domain Eukaryota; kingdom Metazoa; phylum Chordata; class Actinopteri; order Labriformes; family Labridae; genus Cheilinus; species Cheilinus undulatus. Next base: position 27,480,656 of record NC_054868.1, on the reverse strand, counting down.
AAGCACATTTATCAGTAACTGTGGTCTACAGTGTCAAAAACCTTAGATAAATCAATTAAAGGGGCTACACATTAGGCATTGTAATTGCCTAATCTTGTGATGAGTGACTAGTCGACTTCAAGCAAAAAGAGTCATCACACAGCAGTAAAGTTGACTGGTCGACTAGTCGACTAGTCTTTGCAGCCCCTAATCTGTACAGGTATCTAATATAAATGTGTAATTTATTTATGCTGCAGTCAAATATTGGTAATGTAGCTGTATTCACTGGATAAAACCAACGAACACAAGCTTTTCCTAAAATGATGAATTAAAAAGACTTCTTAAACACCATTTATCAACAAAATTAGTTGGGGTGATCATAGCCATTAAAATAGCAGTTGTTTATGGCTGTGCAATGTAAAGAATGTCTTGAATCACACATAGAAGATTTTTAAATTTTATGTCGTGTAATGGTCTAGAGCTTTCTATGGTAGCACATGATCCACATTAGCCGATTAATTTAACTCATTTACCCTTAGCTGTAGATGCTGAAACCTTTTTCTGAGCAGGTCTTTCTCATTCAGGTTGACTGTTCAGATCGAAATGTTGACCTTGGAAACAGCAATTGGCAAAACAGCTTAACAATGGTCAGTGGAAGACTTTCTCTGGCACATCTTAGAACAACCTGTTCATACAGTGTGTGTGAACCTTGGATTTCTGCCCTTTATAGTCACTGAGCATCTTTCCCTGGGCTGTTAGAGGCCTCCCTTCTGACTTTTACAGACCCTCAGTATGAATGATAGGATTTGAAGGGGATTAAGGGATAGCACCTTCTGAAATCCAAGGTAAGAGAGTTCCACTCTCTCCCAATATCACAGCTTTAGAAGTATGATGGACGTATACAGAATGACCAAATAATAGATGCTGAAAAGTAGTGGGTTATGCTGAAATCTGTTGGCAGGTCTCTTTTAAACATTTAGGGAGATCATTATATTAAAAGAGGAAAAAAACAAGCAAGAATAATGAGCACAGAAGGGATTCAGAGTGTTATTTGGAAGTGTTTTCCTCTTATTCTTGCTGTATTTTTGTGTTTACTGTGATGTTTACCTCTTGCCAAGTTCTCAGCAGACCTGTCTGCTCTGGTTGGATTCGGGGGAAAGTCAGTTTGAGCCATACAGGTATATTTTTTTGGAAGCAGGTGGCTTAGATTTTTTTTCCTGGAATGGTTCATGTCTGCTCAGACACTCTGAGGGCAAAGTAAACACAAAGCCACTCTAAGCAATCTCCTTCATCCTTTGCTCAGGCATTCCTGTTCTAATGGCAGCACTATCCTCAGAATCACAATGAACCGAGGGCTCGCTGAACTGTTTGCTCAGCCTTATATAGATGTAAAACATATGTCAGACTTGTCCTTTTCACCGGGCTTCAACACTTATGGGACAGAAACGCCTCTTTACACATTTATCAACAAAATATCAAAATAGAAAAAGAATACATCATAAAAAAATATCCCAAAAAGTTGAAAAATGTGTGAGAACTGAAGCTGTTCTGGCAGCTTTTGGTAATCCAACCTCCTTTTAAAATATTCTGTTTTTGTTTCCTTTCATGGATATTTTTCTGGTTGAATTTTAAGAGGTTTCCAGCAGCGCATGATTCTACTCAACCTCAGCATACTGGTGAAAATAATGGCATGAATCAAAGCAAGAAAATCTTTGGTGTGGTCCAGACGTATTGATAAGATTGAGGCAAATTCAAACCAAATGACATAAAGAATTGCTATTGTTGGCAGTCAGGAAACTGGGTTCAAAATACCCAAATGAACTGATGAACCTGCGGCCAGTGTGGGATTTTCCAGCTTGGCCTGTGTATAAGAAAACAAGGTACTGCTGTTCCTCTGGTAGCTGCCGATCATCCTGGCTCGGTTCATGAGATCCCATTGTTTCCCCAAAGAGTCTGCGGTATCACCCTTACTATTCTCTGTTGTAAAGTTCTTTCGTTTTAAGCCGTGTCATCCAATGGTCGAGTGTCAGAGAGAGTGTACGGTATGTGCTCATGTCTGCCTGTCTGCACGTATCCATATGTATGTGTGTGTTTCAGCTTTTTCCTTTTTTTCTGTCTTACTGGAGCAGGATCAACTGTGGTTCACATCTGTGCATTGAGACAGTGTGGGGCCTTGTGGTTTTCTTCCCCCAGACTCTTGATTTTCCTCTTCCTTCTCTCCTTCGTCTCATTACATTCCCTCTCCTGCTCTTTACCAGTGCCATTTCCCCCCTTATATCAGCCCTCCATCGTTTATTCAGTTGAATTTGTCTAACTAAATATCCTTAGGCCGACCTAGTCAAGATGATGTTTTAATTGTAGTTGTCCAGATTACTAGAGGAAAACCAAGACTTGTGCTGAATAGATTCAAATGAGGCCTTGGACTTTCAGACTCCCAGGCTTCCTTTCTTTTTCTTCATTTTCATGTTCTGTCTGCCCACACTCCACTGTTCCTCAGCCCTGTAGCTAAGATCTGTAAAATTTTGGGAATAAATATTGCCTTCTTTTCTGTTTCAGCGTCTAGCCAGTGCCAAGGCGCACACATCACGGTTTGTGAGTGCCAACCTGCCATGCAACAAGTTCAAGAATCGGCTGGTGAACATCATGCCCTACGAGACCACACGTGTGTGTCTGCAGCCAATCAGAGGGGTGGAGGGATCGGACTATATCAACGCCAGCTTCATTGATGGATACAGGTCCGAAAAATATTTTCAATAGTACTGTTATTTTTGCCATTTATTTCTATCAGTAAAGATTTAAGGGTTCCAGCCACCAATGGTGTGTTAAAAACAATAAACAGATCACCATCTGATTTCCAAGCCTACACAGCAGAAATCTGGTCCAGTCTTCTGATGCCCGTCTGCTTGAAGGCTCAATGTTTTCCTTTAGAAATGTCTTTAAATTGGAGTACACTACAGACTTAACTTACTCCATGCAAATTGGCCGCACCAGACACTGACGTCAGGGAATAATTCACAAATTATATGAGCATTTTTAGTCATAGTTTTAGTCAACAAAATTAACACTGGTATGGTCATAAATGTGTTAGACTGGAGCCTCTCCACTCTTTGCTATCAGTAACTGCCAGAAGGAATTTCTTTCTTTTTGAAGTGGCTGCCATCTTGAAAAGCATATAAAATGGCCAAGGTCACACTCTTGACTTGGGCCATTATACTATAAGGGTAAGATCACATGATCTGGTCAACTGAGGATTTTGATGATTTTACTAGAGGTGGCCAGCGTCATGAAGAGCTGACTGAGGCAAGAAAAATTATCATTTTTGTCAAAATTCATTATTCTTCATCAGGGAGAACCCATTATGAAAAATCAAATCAAGTACCTGGCTTTTGCCTAATGATCTGATTATTCAGTGCATGTAAAAAGTTCTGTTTTCCTGCATTCAGTAATATCTATGCAACTGGAAGCAGGCATGGAATGAATTTGAAGGAAATTTCATGCCTGATTAAAGGAAAGAAATGTTTATCTTTTGTTTTGTAGATAAGGAGATACTTTGACTGTAAAAAGTATTTATCCCCTTGGATATTTTACCTTTTTGAGAGAAAAGGTTATTGGAAAGTATAAGTCAGGGGATGGATACAAAAAACTTCCAAGGCAATGAACATCCCCTGGAGTTCAGCTAAACCCATTATGAAGAATGGAAGTATTATTAGTATTACATGTATAAATAATAATAATAATAATAATAATATCTTGAATTTATATAGCGCCTTTCAAGAAACCCAAGGATGCTTTACAGGAACACATAGACATGGACAAACTATGTGAGGGGTAGGATGAGTGTAAGGGGTGGTTTAGTGAAGACTGTAGGCTGTGGTGAACAGGTGGTGCTTGAGACGTTTTTTGAAAATGTCCAGAGATGGAGCGCTACGAATGTCTGCAGGAAGAGTGTTCCAGAGGGTGGGAGCTGCAGCACTGAAGGCTCTGTCTCGATAGGTTCGGAGTTTGGTTTTGGGCATGGAAAGTAGGCCGGTGTCTGAAGATCGAAGGTTGCGGGATGGTGTGTATGGATGGAGGAGATCAGAAAGGTACTGGGGAGCCAGAGCATGGAGAGATTTGTATGTGAGGAGGAGGACTTTGTAGTTGATACAGGACTTGATAGGGAGCCAGTGGAGGTGGATGAGGGTCGGAGTGATGTGTTGCCAGGGTCTAGTGCGGGTGAGAACTCTAGCTGCAGAGTTTTGGATGTACTGAAGCCTGTCCAGGGTTTTGCTGGGAACTCCAGACAGGACTCCATTACAGTAGTCCAGGCGGGAGGTTATGAAAGCATGAATGAGTGGTTCAGCCACAGAATCAGGGAGTAATGGTCGGAGTCTGGAGATGTTCTTGAGATGATAGAAGGCAGATTTGATGACAGACTTTATGTGGGACTGGAAGGAAAGGGTGGAGTCCAGGATGACACCCAGGTTTCGGACCTTGGAGGACGGACAGATGGAGGTCCCGTCCACATCGAGCATGAGATCTCCAACCTTCTGCAGCAGCGCTTTGGGGGCCACCACCATGAGCTCTGTTTTATTGCTGTTGAGTTTGAGTTGGTTAGAGGTCATCCAGGCTTTGATGTCGTGGAGGCAGTTTACCAGTGAGTGGGGAGGGAGCTGAGTGGATGGTTTGGTGCTGAGATAGAGTTGGGTGTCTTCTGCATAAGAGTGGATATCTGCATAGATCAGACCGTCCTCACAAACAGAGTGACTGTGGAAAAAGGAGACAAATGAGAGAGTCCACCAAGACATCTATGACTACTCTGAAGGACTTACAAGCTTTAGCAGATGAGATGGCAGAGACTCTGCACACTGTTGCCCGGGTTCCTCCCCAGTCAAAGCTTTATGGGTGAGTAACAAAGAGAACGCCACTGTTGAAGAAAACTCACATTAAATCTTAAATAGAGTTCGCCAAAAGGAATAGCGGAGACTCCATGGTCAGGTGGAAGAGAGTTCTTTGGTTTGATGAGACAAAAATGGTGCTTTTTGGCAATCAGACAAGACACTATGTTTTGCAGACACACACCATCCCCACTGTGAAGCATGGTGGTGGCAGCATCATGCTGTGGGGATGGCTTCGTAGAAGATTTATTTTCAAGCAAGATAATGGAAGCATACAGTGAAAGCTACACTGAAATGGTTTAAAGACAACAAGATGAATGTTCTGGAGTGGCCGAGTCAAAGCCCAGAATTCAGTCCAACAGAAGATTTGTGGCTGGATTTAAAAAGGGCTGATTATGCCCAATCCCTGTGCAAAGGATAGTAAAATTGCAGTGTCCAGATGTGGAAGTCTGAATTAGACCTATCCACACAGACTCAGTGCTGTGAACAGCCAAAGGTGCATCTACTAAATATTGACTTGAAGGAGGTGAATATTTATGTAGTCACTTATTCTACATTACATATTTTTATTTAATTGACATTAGTTTGTAGAAATCTGTTTTCACTTTGACATCAAAGAGGTTTTTTTTTTGTTTGTTTTTTGTTTTTCAAAAAGCCAAATTATATTCACCATGATCAGAGGTGTCAAAAGTATTCATATTCATTACTCAGGTAGAAGAATAGATACTAGGGTTTAAAAAGACTTCTGTAGAAGTTAGAGTATCAACTCAAGCTTTTTACTCAAGTATAAGTGTAAAAGTACTGGTTTCAAAACTACTTAAACTATAAAAGTAAAAGTAATGTAAGGGGGAAAAAATGCCATTAAGAACAAAAGTTTACGCCGCACCACAGGGGCCTGTAGTGTACTACCCCACCTCCCCAAAAAACATTTTTGTAAAGGCCATAATGACTATAATGTTGTATTAAATTGTTAATGTTTGGGATGCACCTGTTCCAACCACATTTATGCCCATTGAAAATGAACGCATTTTAGTACAATACAAATACATTCAAGAATCATAAATGTGTACTACCAACCTTCTCGCTGGTGCTTGGTTGGGACATTTCGCTCCAGTTCTCTTGAGTCTCTGCCACGGACATCTTCATACTAGGCCACATATGTCTGCTATTTCCTTGCTGGAGTGTGACGCGATTTGTGTCGTGTGCAGGTGCAATGGATCGCATACAAACCAATAGGGTGTTGGAATGGTATTATGTTTATACTTCTCATCCAGCCACAATCAAATTCACTCTATCTGGATGGCGCAATTTATCTGGATAGGTTTCTGGGTTTTTTATTTGTGTTTTTTTGAACGATGACAAGCCAGAATGAAAACAAGCTGAAATGAAATAGGAGTAACGAGGCTATTTTTAAAATGTAAGAAGTAGAAAGTACAGATAATTGCTTGAAAATGTAAGGAGTAGAAGTAAAAAATAGGCTGAAAAATAATTACTCCAGTAAAGTATAGTTACCCAAAATTTCTACTTAAGTAAGGTAACAAAGTATTTGTACTTAGTTACTTGACACCTCTGACCATGATTGATTTATAAAATCATTAAAAGGGTTAAACATCCAAGGGGTTGATAACTTTTTATAGGCTCTGTGTAAAAATAGTGAAATTCTGAGAAAATAAAGTGGCCAGATGGGGTCTACAAGAAGTGTAAAACAGACTCTTTCCTGCTGGTAATCTCCTAGATTAATTCTAAAATTCTCTCACCATGCTGTATCCAAGAATTCCTTGAGCACATCTCTTACTTTGAACAGCCCTCCAGCAAGCACACGGTGCTTGGAGGAAAAACGGAATTGATGCCAAAAGCAAAATGTTTGCTGGTTAAAAATGTGTCGCTGTTTCCTGGTCACAGAGACAATGCAGAGACGGAGAGCACTAAAGTGTGTTTTATACATAAAATATTCTTACACATAAGCACAGCTAACTGTACAGCCCTGACCACTATTAGATTTATGTTGAAAAAGACTTCTTATTCTAAAAATGGACCACTTCTTTGTGAAGTTTATGCAAATACTGTGTGATTCTTTCCTGACACCATCAGTGTAAAAAAAAAAAAAAAAAAAAAATGGATGTTTGAGTTTTATATTGTGTACTTGAGGAAAGAAATTCAACTCCAGCCAGCTCTCCAGAAAATTTCCTTGTGAGGTTGGAGTGAGCTGAATGTGAAACAAAATCAGGAGAATTCACCTCCTGGAACAAAATCCCATCTGTCTGACTGCAATAGTCTTATGCTGTGAATTAGCAACCAGAAAGATTTAAGGGACAGCTGTCCTGAAGTTTTCTCAGAGTTTTCAAGAGTGCTTATGAGAACACAGCTCAATTTTTATATTTTTGTCTTTAGGCAGCAGAAGGCCTATATAGCAACCCAAGGCCCGTTGGCTGAAACCACAGAGGACTACTGGAGGATGCTGTGGGAACACAACTCCACCATAGTTGTCATGCTAACCAAGCTGAGAGAAATGGGACGGGTAAGGATACAAATATACATGCAACACATTCACGCACTGCTGATGCCTGAACTTGTAGACCTGATTATAGTAGGGATGAAAGCTGCAGGTAAATTTAAAGGTATATAGAAGATGAAGGAAAATTGGCAAGTTACATTTACTCATATCACGACATTCACATAGAACATCACCTCAACATGTTTTACACAGGTAGAAACAGAGCATAAAAAGTAATTACAAAAAAGAAACACTGAAGTATAAAATAAAACATTCCCTTTAAATTTTTATTGTAAATAAAGTTCCTGCATAGGATTTAATCGTTCTTTAGTGTCTGGCTGTGTCCGAAATCACTCCCTATTCACAATTTAGTGCAATATATAATGAATACGCCATTTTGTAGTGGTTACCGAATTCTGAGTGAGCTTTGTTATTCACTATATAGTGCACTCACTCTATCCCACAATGCATTGTGAAAAGTAGTGAACAACCGATGATCACAAGCCCAACAATATTTACCATCATGCATCGGACCGGTTGCTGCTCTCTAACATGACAGACGAATGAGAGAAGCACAGGAACACACACAAACATTTTTAAAGCTTTTTTGGTTTGTTGCTTTTAACCAAAGTATTTAATCTGTAAGAAAATGTTAAGGATTCAAAACGGAGTAACATTTTCACCCTATGAAGATTACAAGACATGAGACCATCATCTTTGCAAAATAAGTGATATACACACACAAATGTATACTATTTTAGCACTAAAGACACAAAACTTATTTTAACTATTAGTATTTTAATTTTTTATGAAAATACGTTACGTTCAGTCTCAGTTTTCAGTGAAATTCTGTTCATTTCTAACCTTAGCTGTTGTCATGGAAATCTGCGAGCCATTGTTGCTAAACATTTTAATTGTGAGACAGCGATGATGTCATTTCCGCGGCTGGAGTAGTGTCTAAAATCATTTTTGTGTTTTGCGGTCGATTCCACTATATAGTCCACTATATGCTGCTCACTATACAGTGGATAGGGAGTAGGGAATGAGTGAGTGGTTTCAGACACAGCCTCTGTTTTTTGACACGTTTTTTGACATGCTAGAAACACCTTGTTAAGTCAAGTCAACTGCACTTTCTTATTTGTGTAAGGCCCCAAACTGTGGAGGTTAGTCGACCTGGGATGAACCTTGTAGTTGAACAGGGGACACACTTTTAAGAGAATTGTTATAAGATAATGGATTTTGATTTTTTCTTGATAACATACAACACACTGAAGGTACCCTGGACTCATTATTCTTTCAGGTTTTAAGCCTAATTACTGCCTAAGGTGCTTCATACTCAACAGTTTTTTACATTGTCCTTCATTCTTTGACTTTTACCAAGTAGAAGCTAATTGTGAGCTGTCCTTACCGAGAGATGACCCTGAAATCTGTCATAACAGCGTCTTTTTGTAGTACGCTCTTTGATGTAGGGGGACAAAAAAATCAGAATTAATTATGTCCCTATTTTTGTGAAAAGCCATAAAAAGTAATGAGTCTCAGCCATGCAAAACATTATCTGAAGCATAGAAGCCGCGGTGAAAGACTGGGAAAGATAGAGATAGTGGTGTGAGTGATATCTCACCAGCATCATATCTCATCTGACATAAGACTATCATCCAGTGAATAATACGGTTTTATAAGCCAAGCAGAGGAGTTTCATTAAGAAGTTGTCAGAAGTTGTTTTCCTTACAAGCCTCAGACGTGATATAAATGTCTGAACAAAGCGCTCTGTCCCTGTCTCCCTGCAGGAGAAGTGTCACCAATACTGGCCTGCAGAGCGCTCAGCTAGGTACCAGTACTTTGTGGTGGATCCCATGGCTGAGTACAACATGCCCCAGTACATCCTCCGAGAGTTTAAAGTCACCGATGCCAGGGTGAGTCTTCATTTTGTCTGTTTGTGTTTATTTTTGAGAGTGTAAGGTGTTAACTATGTGAGATAGTTGTTATGTATTACCAAATAAATGAAAAAAGAAATCTCTTCTTTTAGGATGGCCAATCACGAACAGTTCGTCAGTTCCAATTCACTGATTGGCCAGAGCAAGGAGTGCCAAAGTCAGGGGAGGGATTTATTGATTTCATTGGCCAGGTGCACAAAACTAAAGAACAGTTTGGCCAGGATGGGCCAATCACTGTGCACTGCAGGTAAGGTCTTTTCTGTACACTTATACATAAGAATTGTTGGGTTTATTGTGAGATATGGGTGTCAAAATTAGAAGAAAAAAAATACATAGGTAGTGAAAACAAACCAGTTGAACATCAATGTTAAAGTCCCTGCTTACATGTCCAGCAGTGCAGGAAAAACATCCTTTTAAAAGGCACAGATGGTAAGCAGAATCAGACCCATTGGTGGTCACCCATCTGCCTCAACTGGATAAGTTGAAAAGGTGAAAAAGGAACAGAAAAAGACGAATACACATAAACTAAAAGAGACACAGAGAGAACGAGATGAACACACACTACTAGCTTATCCACAGACATTACAGACTATTAACAACAGTATAAATGATCACCAACTTTAAAAAAAACTATCATTTATAGCACTTGAGTTGCACAAACAGACAGTACAATTCTCAATATATTTTCATCTCTCTACCAACAGTGCTGGAGTAGGGAGGACTGGTGTGTTCATCACCCTTAGCATCGTGCTGGAGAGGATGAGGTACGAGGGAGTGGTGGACATCTTCCAGACTGTCAAGATGCTGCGCACCCAGAGACCTGCCACCGTTCAGACTGAGGTCAGATTACTCTCACACTCTTCCCATTTTTTCATGACTTATGCCAAAATAGGTATGAATAAGGGCAGCTTATCTGTTGTCTGTCCATCAACCTGTACACCCATCTGTCTGTCTACAGTTATAAAGGTCTGTCCGGTTTCCTCCTTTGGAATTGCCTGTGAGACAGACAGACAGACAGACAATGTAGTTGAAATTTTGAATACTTTGATACTTTTAATGCCAAATGTAGAAAAAATCTCCATCTTTTTAATGATCAATCACATTACAAAAGTACTGAAGTCTTAAAAACTAAAGATTTTCAGTCATATTTTTAACCAAGTGCCAGAGAGAGAGAGAGAGAGAGAGAGAGAGTGAAAGCACTGTCTAAAGTATACTAATTAATTGGCACAGTTTAGCTAAAACACTGCCAATTTAATTATGCTATTTAGATAGATTGCAGGTGTTTGCCTGCAGTTGGTGGCAATTAAACAATAGGTGACCTGGCATAGGGTGATCCGGACTTTTGTTTTTCTTTAGAATTGAATACGTAGCTGTTAAAACCTTATTTTTTCTTTAAACCAATTTCAGATGTGAATTTTGGTATGATGATGCCTCATTACTAGAATATTATTACACTCTTGGAAACACTTTTCTTCTTGTCACATTCTTGTGCATAATTTTTTTTCCCTTATCTTTTGACTGCATAAGTGACAGTTAAAAGAATAGACCTGTATCTCTCACGTCCCAGCCGCAGTTTCATTGTCTTTCTGTTTGAAGTATTGTTGAATATAAACAGCAGCAAACCTAGTTTGAGTGTTGTCTCTTACACTGATTTAATATTCTTCTTCCCCCTCTTCAGGACCAGTACCAGTTCTGCTACCGGGCCAGTCTGGAGTACCTGGGAAGCTTTGATCACTATGCAACATAAACCCAGTGGCCGTCTCTTGTGCCACATCCCACTTAGCGCACTTCTCTGAGGTCCCTTGCGGTCTGGATAAATGCACTAGGATGTGATGTGTCTTTGAAGAGCTTAAGCCACCACATGCAGAGTGAAGGGGGACCATCGGCTTACTCCGTACCAAGAAACAGCACCTCTAACTGAGCCATAGAAACCTGCTTGACAAGGGTGTTTCTTCCACCCTCAGCCCAAACACACCCATTGGTCAGTTTGAAGAAGCAACTTCAACCACTGTTCCAATCAAAATACTTGATCAAATATTGATTTTTGTAGTCGTTTCTGTGCTTTTTGTGAGCACCCAGATTGCTTTACATTGTTTGGGTGTGGAACTCTCACCTTGTCCACCACCAGTGTAGCATCACCAACCTAAACACAGGACCAGGCTACAGTATATAGCTGTCACTTTTTCTATCCAGAGGACTTTTGAGAAGGAGTCTACAAATCCATCTTATGGAAGCTACGTGGACCGAGAGGACTGGGACTTTCTAAAGCACCAGAGATTCACACAGGAGACTGAGAACACAGAGCACACGGTATAAAAAGACAAAAACTCACATCCCAAAAAAGAGACACCAAGAAGAGTTTTTTTTTGTTTGTTTTGTTTGGAAACAGACTCTCGTTTCCTGTGAATGAAAAAGAAGATGTTTCTACCATACAGTAATAAAACCACCAGTTCAACCTTATGCTTCACGAGTTAAGATAAGGGAAATTTGAAAGAGGTTTAAAATGCATACCACAAAGTAAAAACATTAATTTAGTTTTTTAGAAGAATATAGATATGTAACTATCTTGTTTTTTAAAAACTGGGTATTCCTTGTGGCACGTTCTGTTTTGTTGTTTTTACAGATTTATGACTTTGTCCCCACTGATCATACAAAGGCAATGTTTTTCTTTTTTTCTGTGTAATCCAATGAGTTGTAGCAGTTTTCTAAAAACAAAAAAAAAAGTGAAACGGTACCGTTTTAAAGTGTACTATCGAATCTAGTGTGGAAAAATGTTCACAATTCTATGAAAAACACCACAATTGAGTGTCACTCTCCTGTATTCTCCATCCACAAACACGTTTCGCATGCACACAGGACTCTCAGCTCTCATGCCTGTCAGCCCTGTGCGGTTTTCAGAGAGAGCGGCCATATTTGAATCCCCGATGGGCCCCTCAGAGGTGCAGCAGTAAACCACGCTGCTGGAAAGCCCAGAGAATAATCTTGCCAAGTTGGTCTGCGCGCGGGTTGAAAGAAAGCCAGATTAAACACAATTTAGAGAGAGTATGCACAGAAAGCAAAATATGAAAATAACTATTTATGTGTCCAAATAAGCTTCACAACGATTTCTCAAGCAGGGAGTGAGAAAAGGGGGGAACAGGGTGGGGAAAAAAAAGAAAAACAGAACAGGATGGGGGGTCGGGGGAGGAATAATTTTCTCACTGGAATGCTCACCTATTACCTTTCTCTCTGTCTGATTCAGTGTGCAATAAGTAGATGTATTATATATTTTTGTGTCCAGTCACTAACTGCAGTTATACGCCATAATGATGATGATAGTGATGATGGTGCATCATTTTCCAGACACAAGGATGTTATGCCTGATTTGGTTCTTGCCACCCTTTTTCTTTTTGAAATGTGTCCAAACAGAGGGAAAACCATCCTCTGACCACTTAGGAAGTAGATCTTTTTATCATGTCACAACTCCAGTAGAAGATGTCATCCTCCAAACGACGAATGATCAAACTCATACTTCAAACAGCATCTAATAAGTATTTTAATTTTAGATTTCTAGTGCCTTATATTACACGCCTATTTTGATAAAGTTACTTTAAAGGGTTTATTGTGTATTTTATGTATGTTTGTATGCTTGTGTGTAAGAGAACTGAATGTCAGTATATATGATTTTGTTACGTTCTTGTATGTAAAAGTATATTGTGTGTTACGTTCTCTCAGCTGTGATATTTTTGAATGGAAGGCTCTGTGTCGGCTGGATAGTTGTGCTCATTACTTTTCAACCCAGCAGCAACATAATCATATCTTTGACTCAAAAAGGAAACATTTTATCTTATACGAGACTTAACTACAGATAAAAAAAAAAGATGGTCATTAGCAGATTAAACGTTTGTATTTTGGCAGTCTTTGCTTCCTGGGACACTTGCGCAAGCTTTGTGTATAAACTGTCATTAAGACCTCAGTCTGCCTGCCATGAGATTTTGGCCACACGAGCCACTTTGGCACCGACTGTGAGCTGGCTCCGATAAGTCATACTTACTCAGCTATGTAGAACTCTATATCTAGCTGAACAGCAGTGGCTATCTTTGTCAGCTTGGAGAAAAAGCAAAGTAAAAAATGGTTTTAACAGGGCTAAGCTCATGTTTCCCACCTAAAGCCCTTCGTTTTAAATCTGTGTTCCTCATTATGATGTCTATTATTTGTTCCTTTGATGATAAATGCTAAGAGAAGTTCAGGTGCTACGTGTCCAACAACACAGAACCTACAATTTATTTTTTTGTTTGTTTTTTTGTATCTACATTGAAGCTTGATCATATAAGGGATCATTGACAGTTTTCCACTATCTTACAGTAACCCTCTTGTTGTTTTTGTATGCATGGTACCACTTTTGAGATGCCCCCGTGGTCGCACCTGTTATGGGAAGACTTGCACTTTCTCTCTTTGTACTATGCACTAATACTAGTATCCTATTATTGCTGATAGCCCCCATCCCCCCCTTAAAGGAGTTTTACTTGAACTCAGTAAAGATGGACCCTGTAATGCTCACATGGTTGTGTATATGTAAATAACACAGAACACAGAGAGTAATTGAAATGCATAAACAAATGAATAAATAAATAATGACTTTAAAGTGAGGAGTGAATAAAAATCTATTAGATATACAGAGTGATATAATTAAAGGACACACCTGAAATCACAGTTTTTGGCACAACCGTATGTGCAATACATCACATTGTGGATTTGTTGTACCACAAGAAGAGTTTCACAAAAAAAGGTGTTCTATTTTACCCCCAATGTATCATGTAGATGGAATAAAACTGGAGTTTTTAAATTGTATAAAAATGAAAAATATGATGTGTTACTTGGATCAGTTACCTCCAATTGGTCTGTAAATGTAAACTTTTATTTTTTTGTTTTGTTTTGTTTTCTGCTCCGAGTCAACAAGTGCTTTTTATTTTCTTACATTGGTTCTCGGAGCGCGTGAAAACTGAAAAACAGGTCTGTATGGATTTCTGTTCTCTGTCGACACAAGTTTTATTTGTTACAAATAAACTCAAGTAAAATAACTTAAATGGCTGCTGGTTTGTATACATCCTACACCAAAGATGAAAAAATGAATAAAATCAGTCAAAAATATGGAAAGTAACTGCCGCCTCATGACAGTGTGAACATCAGCTCGCAACTTTGAGTAGTTTTATTGTTTTTTTCCTTGGCTTTACATGGGTTGTGAGATATTCTGATATGCTTTTTATGTCTTTTGATATGTTCACTGATTCAAAACAAGAAACAACATTTTTTAATTCCTGTTTTCAATTTTTTTTTCTTCTGCTTCTGTGAGCCATGTTTTGTAAATATGTCTAAAAGATGATTTTGTTTGTGCTGCCTCGCTGGTACCAGGTTGGACCCCCTTTTGTCTTTAGAACTGTTTTGATTTTTTGTGGCCCTGTTTCAACATTCCTCAGAGATTCTGGTCCACATTGACATAATAGCATCACGCAGTTGCTGCGGATTTGTCGGGTCCACATCCATGATGCAAATCTCCCGTTCCACCACACTCCGAAAGTGCTCTATTGGATTATCTGAGATTTGTGACATGGAGTAATATCCTGCTCAAAGTAGCCACACTGGGAACCCTAGAGATGGTTGTGTGTGAAAATCCCAGTGAATCAGCAGTTTCTGAAATATTCAGACCAGCTGGTCTGGCACTAACAACCATGCCACGTTCAAAGTCACTCAAAACTTAAAACCTTCCTTCCCCATTCTGATGCTCAATTTGAACATTAGCAAGTTGTCTTAACCATGTCTACATGCCTAAATGCACTGAGTTGCTGTCATGTGATTGGCTGATTTGCTATCTGTGTAAACAAGCAATTGAACAGGTGTAGTGGCAGGTGTGTGTATATATGTACTCTGTGCACGGGGGTTGACTTTTTTCCTTTTGCCAAGTATCCACTGTGACTAGTAGTTGTCCAGAGTTACTAGCCACACTGAATTTTCACTAGCCACAATTGTGTTCTTGGGAAATAACGTGTAATATTAAGGTTGGCTATGGAATGCTGAAATTTTCTGGATTTACAGTTTTTTTTTAATGCAACTGAACACTGTACCTCAAAATTTCTAGCATTTTCCCTCGTCCAACCATGAAAAAACAATTGACTGACAAATATGAGTTGAAAGCCATTGCATCTGTGCGCTGGTTTCGCCACTTTATAGATCTTTTGGGGATTATTTGCAAATCTGACCCATTGCAGATAAGCATCTAATTCATCAACCCTGGAGCAAACAGTCAAGCATGGGTAGAGTAAAGCATAGGTTGCAACACTGATAAAATTAACCAGCCAAAGTGGCAAGTGGAAGTTGCAGTACCCACCATGGCTGAAATTTTGCAAAGGGAAGACAAAAATTCCAAAGACCATGTACATTTCTTTCCTGTTAAGATGGTTCCTGTGTCTGTTTAGGCCAGTGTTTCCCAACTATGTTTCCTTGGAGCCCCTACATGTACCTAAGAAACGCGGAGCCCCCCCCCCAGAACACAAGAGAGAAGAAAGCATAACATATTCCTGTCAAAAATCAACATAGATTCTAACTGTTTCACTGATAAATCCCTAAAAAGAAATATGCATGTTTTTTATCAAAAGACTTGAGTGTAAACCACTAAATAACTGCTTTATCATGGTTTTCGTCAATATTTACTCATCTAATTTTGGCAGCCTGAGAGCAGACAAAGCCTTGCACCCCCCTAAGATTTTTGGCGCACCCCAGGGGGGTCCCGGACCCCAGGTTGGGAACCAATGGTTTAGGCAATCACAGAGCCGTAAATTCATGAAGTGATTTGACCAAAAACACATGATAGACTGCACAAAAAGACGTGATCAATCATTGTGACCGATGTGATTGGAGATGGAGGGAGGCTGGATAGGATTACATCTGAAAAGAAGACTGCAAACAAACTTACTGTATTTTTCTCTATTTGAGATTCCAAAGTTATGATGAATGATATGCTAGCTTGACTCTAAAGCTAACAGCAGTTACTCACCAGTTATTATTGCTCCGCAATACTTCTCTTTCCAGTAAGTTATGGTTACCCAACAATGACACATTACACAGGCAGGGGTGTCGTTGTCAGAGCTTGACCAGCCTTCCTCAGTGTCATAGAGGTATCTCACTGAAACAGCTTCATCAATCTTTTTGATGTGTCAACATCTGTGACTGCTGCACTTGCAGAGCACTATGTTCTCTTATTTGCCAACTTTACTGCCATCCATCCATCCATCTTCCATTTATCCGTGGAAGTATATGTTATCCTTATAGCCCATTCTAGGTCTTCCCCAAGGTCCCCTCCCACCCAGACATGCCTAGAAGACCTTCAAAGGGAGGTGCCCAGAAGGCATCCTGATCAGATGCCCAAACCACCTCAACTGGCTCCTTTCGATGCCAAGGAGCAGCAGCTCTACTCTTAGCTCCCTCTGGATGTCTGAACTCCTCACCCAATCTCTAAGGCTGAGCCCAGCCACCATCCAGAGAAACTAATTTCAGCTGCTTGTATCTGCGACCTCATTCTTTCAGTCATGACCATAGGTGAGGGTTTTCAGGGCCCACCAGTCTAAAAACCCTGCAACTATTTGGCAGGCTGTAATTGTGCTGAAAACCTGTTGTTTGACTTCATTTTAAGTCTGTGGAGCAGGATTGTGACCGCAGCACTCCTTTATTTAGCATGGGGAGGGTGCTGTGCACAGGATGGTGGGTGTTGTCGATGATGGGAAGCAGATCCTCCAAGGTTATCTTGCACACCACAGAACCATCCCTCCTCACTAGCTGTCGTGCTGTGTCCTTCTTTCTGTTACTTTCTCCTGAGTCCACCACAGTGTAGGATATTGACCCGCACAGACTGGTATAACTGCAGCAACTTTTTGCAGTTAAGGAAGGACCCCTGTCCTTTCCTGTGAAGAGTGTCAGTGATTACTGACCAGTTTTGGCTGTTGCCCTCCACATTGACCTCTTCGGTGGGAACAGGTTGTAGATATTGCTTCTTCCTTTTTCAGAAGTCCACCACCCTCTTCTTTGTCTTGGAAGTGTTCAGCTGCAGGTTGACAAGCACCACGCCACAAAGTCTTCACAATGCAGAAGCCATTTTAGGACTTGTCCCAGGGTCTCGAAGAAGGCTGTGTAGTGTGCATAAGCAAAGTCTGAACCTTCCTCTCTGCAGCTTTGGTTCACACAGAGGCGAGCCTTTTGTTCACTAAGAAAACTCAGGCACAGAGGTCTGTTCTTCTTTCTCCCCTCTCCTCTTTTCTCCATATTTGTAATCTTAGGCCATAATTCACATTTTTCTAGCATCATTATAATAGCATTACTAAGAAATATTTGAGCCATTGTTTTGGCTGTGTGCTGAACACTCCAGTCTCACAGGGTGATCTATGGACTTTATGTTGGGTTAAATCCATACTGGGGAAACAGATTGAGGCTACATTTTGCAGTGAGTGAAGAGCTGCGACTGAAATGGACTTACTCATTCATGGCTGACTTGTTATTGTCAAAGCGCAGAAAATTATCTTCCAAAGCTGCTTCCAGGCTGCAGAGAGTCTTCCTTCTGGCAAATCAGTCTTTTTTGCTGCAGCCTCTGAAGCTCTGTTGAATTTGCACTTGATTTGTGAATCAACTCAATTCCCACCACTTCAACATGTCCTCTGTTAGACTGTGTGGGATGCTCTAAAGAGTCACTTAGTCTTTAAGAGGCATGTGCTTCTCCCTTTGACTCTCTGGTCCAAATATATTTTATAGAGCTTCTGTGGCAATGCAGAAATTCCATGTCTTCATGTGGTATGATTGTTAAGCTATAAACTGAGGGGAATTAATAGAGCTTGCAAAGCCTCACATGCAGTAAAGAGATGTGACTGGGCTTGAAGTCTTCAGAAATTAACAGATGAGTCAATCCTTTTTCATGTTCAGTGTCTTATATGTGATACCAGGAGTTCCCAAACTAATCAGCCTCTCGAAATAATGGTAGCAGAGACTGGGGACCCCCACTGTCCCTGGAGGTGGTTGAAGTTTAGTTGCACACAGCAGTGCACATTATAAAAAATCATTTTTAAACTTTACTTTTATTTTTGCATAAACCTCATCTAATGATTATGGTTTTGGTTTAAACTGAACTAATTCTATGCATTTATCTTTAAAGAAAAACGGTAAAATACTTAAAATAATTTAAACATGTCTTTTGGATTTTGGAAGGTGGGTCCCGACCCACCACTCTGGGAACCACTGATACAAAGGGACACTTTAAGACTAAAATTTTTGCAAAGACCAAGAATGGGGATTTTTTTTTAAACTGCTCAATTATAACAAATTACAAACTTGGTAAATATGTGCAAATGGACGTGCCTGGGATGAGTTGGACAAAAGTCAATCATGCAAAAGATAGTAGGAAACGAGTGAAAGTATGACTGGATCACACACACCTCTTGATTTGATTATTTTTGCATACTTATGAAAGTTGCTTGTGTTTTCCATTTTCATCCAGGATACTTTTTCTTGTTGCTTGGCTTCAGTATCACAGAGATCCCTCTGTGTCTGGCTGGAGCATTGTATCAAAGACAAAAGCTTTCCAATGGCAATATGTTCTGCATTCACCAGTGTGAGGTAACAGTTCCCATTGTAATGCCTGTCACAAATTTTATTATCAAACTATTTTTCACTTACTACAAAGACAATTCTTAGAACATTGAAGGGAGCTCAGGAGTTCCCAGGGAAGATACCTTATCTGGACAAAAGTATTCAATGCAGTTGTTTAAACCAGACCTGTTGCCACAGGTGTATATAATCAAGCAATGCGTGATTCATTTCTGATTTCTCAGAGAAGCCCAGTTAGTCGGCTCAAATTTGGTATAAAAAGGTGAATTCAGTTTGAAATTCCTCATTTCTGTTAAAAATGGTAAAACGTCAGAAAGCTCACTGAAAATGAAAGAGTCCACATTAAAGCACTTCATGATGCTGGATGGTCTCTGAGACAAATATGACAGGTGGTCTAATAAATTTGTTAAGCACTGTATATAAAGAGAGAAAGGTCTAAGCCTAGTGCAGCATTGCTTGGAGATGATCCAAGCCTGAGCCAGCTATAACAAAGATTGTTTCAAAAAAGAGAGAAAGAGAAAAATACTGATGCAGTTGTTTCTGAAGATCCTTCAGGTGGTTTTAACACCTTTGGTTTTCAACACATTTGTCTGGCTGTGGTAGGTGATTTGACACAGCGCTTCCTGCAGTTTGGTTGGCTTGAGGTCGATTCATGTCTCACAATAAATGAACCACACCTGTCTTAATGAAACCAAAACATTTCAATTGGTTTCAGTCTGGTTTATTGGTCCCCACAAGAGCCTGGTTGACCAGCTCAAACAAACCATAATGACTCAGCAAACAGACAGCAACAGACTGTCAGGGGTGAAAGCACCCTAAACAGGATAGCCTGATAGAAGGGGAAGGCAATCAAAACAAGAGGTGACAAATTCATGACCTTTCAACTTAAAAAAAATCTGTTGTTTTCAGAATATAAAAAAATACAACTCCAGATGTTGGTTTGGCTCAGCTGGTAGAGCAGGCGTATATGTGCAGAGGCTCCAGTCCTTGTTGAACTGTTGCAGGTTAGAATCTGGAGCCTGGTGCTGTTTGTTGCATGTCTCTCCCCACTCTCTCTTCCCATACTTCCTGTTTTCATTCAGCTACCCAGCTTAATAAAGGCTGAAGTCCAAAAAATGATCTCTCAGAAATGGAAAAATCTCCAAATAATGACAATTTAACTGAAAAAAAGACAAATATGTAATTTTTTTTTATTGTTTTTTCTTACAGCAGTTAGCAATAGTTTAACTATAGCAAGCCAAAAATAAATACAAATTTTAAATAATTTCAACAAAGTGTCTCATTCAACAGAGCAACAGTAGCGTTTCACATTACAGGGCACAGATCCAACACACAGGTATGGCTTTCTGTCTGAATCTTTGATCAGGAAGTGCTTAACATTTGGTCATTTTCATTTTGTTTTTCTCAACAGAGATTCAGTTTTCAGTGTAGATTCCAAAATACAAAAATGATTTGTCTTAACTGATTCAAGAGCAGTGCAGAGAGGAAGCCATTGGAGTGCTATTGGACTCACCCCTAGTAGAAGCAGTTAGGAGGACAGTGTTTAACATGCAGGGAAAAGCAGTAAGACATGAGGAAACACTACAAGCAAAGTGCATAAATAACCAAAATCAAAACTGGAAATAACAGACCCCCAAAGAGCTACCAGAGGTAAGCTAGTTAGAAAAATCTCACTTGGGAATTTTTTTTTTTTTTTCAATGTACAAAGACAAAAGTTCTTGTTCAAAAAGGGCAACGTGACAAACGTAAGTCACGTTTGTTTTTCCCTGACGGATGTGAAAGCACGAGAGGCGATGATGCCTGATGTTTACCCGTTCTGTAAGAGTCCATTCATCCAATCAGAATCCTTCTTCAATCACTGATGTTTCATGTACTAAAGTTTACATCCACCAGACCCAAATCAACCATTTCCCTTGTGTTGTGTTCTCTGATTGATTCACGGAGAAGTTGTGAGGGCAAGAGTTAAAATGGAAGTAGATCCAGCCAAACACACACACACACGCGCACACACACACACACACAACCTCCCATCTACATCGACTGTTCATTCAGTGCATTCATTTGTCATCAATCCTCCTCCCATGACTTCATTTCCCTTTGTGGCTTCGCTGCTCCCATGTGCTTTTGGCAGTTGTACGGAGGCCTGGCAGGGCCACATAGTCTTTCTGGAAGCGTGAGTTGGGTGTTCTCTGCCGTTTCCTCTCTCCCTGTGTGGTGAAGAATGCATCCTGGAAACGCATACTTGACGCTGTGGACTGGAAAACGAGAAAACACCCATAAGTTTATAAGAATATTTAAGGAGGCATCTTTTAAATTTCCTGTCATTAAAGCTCCTGTGAGAAACTTTTGGTTTTGTTCTTAGCTCACATCTCTGTCCTCTACACGTGTGATTGCTTCTCAAACATAAAATCTCGTTATGCTTTCTTTTGCCAGTCAAAAACATTACTTACTGTAAACCTGAGAAAAATGTCAAACAAAAGCTACAGTGTTGTCCTTGACTGTGTTCACTAAAATAGCTCATATTTTTTCTGAAGTAAATTTGCAACTGCTGAGCTGAGTTGACTCTGGAGATGATAAACAACCACTCATGTACCAGGTGGTGCCGTGCTCTGTGTGCTGAAATTGGACTTGTAGCCACAGCATCTATTTGACATGGTTCCTGTATCTGTCTTAAAGTAAAAGCCAGGGCCTCATTTATAAACAGGGCCTGAAGTTAACATGTGCCACTTTCCACACAAAGTAGGTGATTTATTAAAAAACAGGCCTGACAGTCAAATTTGCACACCTGAAAGCAAACTCTGACCCTTGCATCCAAAGGTTTTAGAGGCAGAGGGAGATTGGCAACACATAAAAAACTTTAACCCACAATCCATTTCATCATAAGCAGTCTCATTTTTCCGAATGCCTTGTGAGCCATATTTTACTTCCTTATATGAATAAGTGTTAATATTTATCTTTTAAAAACCCACCAAACGTTTCATTATCACAGATTCACCTTCAATCACCCTGATCGTAGGCAGCCAAACCTTAACATCATTTGATGTAGAAATCCAAATACCAAGAAGCAAGAATGAATGCATACCATGCTGTCAATGCTAATTTAATACATTGTCCTTGTTATGAGAGTGATTTTTAATTTGAACACATTTCACTGCGCTGTACAATGCACAGAATAAATGGAGACATGGCTACTCTGTACTGAGTTATCTTTGCACTCTCATCACTGAGCATATATTTATCACCTACATGTATTTAATCCTAACTGAGCAAAATGTGCAGTTAACCCCTTAAAGCCTGTTGTATCATATTTAATACATACTTTTATGATTCCTCTATCTAATCACTACAATCATAAATTACTAAAACAAAACAAAAAAAACTTCTGAATACAATCTGATAAATGATAAAAATGCCCTCAAGTGGATTATCAGTTAATAAAAACACCTATTGTATCAAATGAGATACAAAAATATACACATGTGCACAAAATTGTTTGTAGCCCTCTGTTAATGTAAAAAAAAAAACCCACAATAGTCACAGAAATAACCTGAATCTGACAAAAGTGATAATAAATAAAAATTCAATGAAAATTAACCAAAGAAAATCAGACATTGCTTTTGAATTGTGGTTCAACAGAATTATTTTAAAAAACAAACTCATGAAACAGGCCTGGACAAAAATGATGGTACCCTTAACTTAATATTTTGTTGCACAACCTTTTGTGGCAATCACTGCAATCAAACAATTTCTGTAACTTTCATGAGGCTTCTGCACCTCTCAGCAGGTATTTTGGCCCACTCCTCATGAGCAAACTGCTCCAGTTGTCTCAGGTTTAAAGGGTGCCTTCTCCAGACGCCATGTTTCAGCTCCTTCCACAGATGTTCAGTAGGATTTGGATCAGGGCTCATAGAAGGCCACTTCAGAATAGTCCAACGTTTTGCTCTTAGCCATTCTTGGGTGTTTTTTGCTGTGTGTTTTGGGTCATTATCCTGTTGCAAGACCCATGACCTGCGACTGAGACCAAGCTTTCTGACACTGGGCAGCTCATTTCTCTCTAGAATACCTAGTCTTGAGATTTCATTTTACCCTGCACAGATTCAAGACACCCTGTGCCAGATGCAGCAAAGCAGCCCCAGAACATAACAGAGCCTCCTCCATGTTTCACAGTAGGGACAGTGTTCTTTTCTTGGTATGCTTCATTTTTGCTTCTGTGAATATAGAGCTGTTGTGCTTTGCCAAAAAGTTCCAGTTTTGTCTCGTCTGTCCATGGGACATTCTCCCAGAAGCTCTGTGGCTTGTCAACGTGCAGTTTGGCAAATTCCAGTCTGGCTTTTTATGATTTGTTTTCAACAGTGGTGTCCTCCTTGGTCGTCTCCCATGAAGTCCACTTTGGCTCAAACAACGACGGATAGTGCGATCTGACACTGATGTACCTTGACCTTGGAGTTCACCTTTAATGTCTTTGGAGGTTGTTCTGGGCTCTTTTGTTACCATTCGTATTATCTGTCTTTTCGATTTGTCATCAATTTTCCTCCTGCGGCCACATCCAGGGAGGTTGGCTACAGTCCCGTGGATCTTAAATTTCTGAATAATATGTGCAACTGTAGTCACAGGAACATCAAGCTGCTTGGAGATGGTCTTATAGCCTTTACCTTTAACATGCTTGTCTATAATTTTCTTTCTAATCTCCTGAGACAACACTCTCCTTCGCTTCCTCTGGTCCATGTTTAGTGTGGTAGACACCATGTCACCAAACAGCACAGTGACTTTGTCACCCTTTAAATAGGCCGACTGACTGATTACAAGTTTGTAGACACCTGTGATGCTAATTAGAGGACACATCTTGGTTGAACATGTCCCTATGGTCACATTATTTTCAATCTTTTCTAGTGGTACCATCATTTTTGTCCAGGCCTGTTTCATGAGTTGGTTTTTTTTTTGATAATTCTGTTGAACCACAGTTCATAAGCAATGTCTGATTTTCTTTGGTTAATTTTCAATTAATTTTTATTTATTATCACTTTTGTCAGATTCAAGTTATTTCTGTGACCATTGTGGGTTTTTCTTTCATTAAAAGAGGGGTACCAACAATTTTGTCCACGTGTGTATATGTTAAATTTTATGGAAAGTTGGATTTTTTGGATTTCAGTAGAAATTGAAATAAACATTTCACATTTTAAAAAAAAATAGAATTTTCAGGCTATTATTTGTGTATTCGGGCTTTAATGGGTTAAATTCTGGACAATTTTCATACAACCTTAATATATCCTAATAATCGGTCATAGTTCATGCAGACCTTGAAAAAATTTAAAATCGTAAATTAGTAAAAGCCTTTGTACATCAAGCAAACTTTTATTTAATAATATCCCGTAGTGAGTAATCAAAAATAACTTTCTGATAATATCTAAAGTGAGAGACTGATCTGATATGACATTATGTGAAGAAATTGGTGTGGCCACAATAAACAAATAAAAAACTGCAGTTAAACTCATACATAACAGTGAAAGGAGATTTTTTTTTGGCACTGTAACATTAGCTATTGAATATAGCACTAATGTGGTGTCAGTCTGTTTTATCTTTAGTTTCTGACAGTTCACATTATGGCAAACTAACAATCATTGCTTTCTGACCATCCCTGCAGTCGGTTTTGGTGTCAGAAAGATTATTAACTCAACTTCCTTCCAGTTGCAGTCGTGATTCACTGCTGAAAGCCAGCATTTTCATTCATAAGGAGTTTTGCACTGACTGTTTAGGTTGAATGAAGGCTTGTAAAATGTGGAACAGGAGGCAAATCTATGTGAACACATGTCCAGAAGAATCAGGATCACTGCATGTGCATTATTTTATAAATCTGAAGTATTTTGTGTGCACACTAATTGTTGGTTTTTGGCTCATGCGCAATTTTAGTATGGATTCTACGCACTGTTTCATGAATGAGACCCCTGATCCATTTCTTTGACTTGACTGCCTGCGTTTTCATGCAATGCTTTCAATTGTGAGTTTTTGTCTGATAAAAAAACCTATTTGACTCTTTTTTGAATTCCTTGATAAACTTTCTTCAAAAAACAGGAGCTGTAAATCACACAGGCTCCAGACACATTATAATTACAATGTAAATCTTCATATTATTGTGATTTCCTCCTCTTATTCTCTGCTTTTCTTTGTGTACGTTAAAAATTTGCACTTGTATGTTTGTTAAATACTTGTTTAAATTTAAATAAGAAAATCTTCAAAAACTCTGACAAAACAGAAATAATTAATAAAAGTATATCTACTCTAAGTACAGCAAGCAGTAAATAAAGTGTAAAATGATCTACATTTTTTGAAGTGTAATGACTGTAATCTATGTTTAAGGACTTTTATGGCCTTTATTACCTCCGCTAAGGAGGTTATGTGACTGGGAGGGTTTGTTAGTTAGTTAGTTTGTTAGCAACATAACTCAAAAAGTTATGAACGGATTTTGATGACATTTTCAGGAAATGTCAGAAATGGCATAAGGAAGAACTGATTACATTTTGGGAGTGATCTGGATCACCGTCTGGATCCAGGAATTTTTTTTAAAGGATTCTTCACTTTTGGGAGTTAGGGCTAATGGCGGAGGTCTGCACTCTCCAAGTGCTTTTCTAGTTCTGTATAGAATCAACTTGTCGTATTTGCCAAACAAAGACATTTTGTAAGTATTCAGTTTTTGGCCTTAATTTGGGTAAAACTGAACTGAATGATGACTATAAGAAAGATATTAAAAACAGGAGGCTCCACTGACAACACAGCAAAAAAGAAGAGGCCTAAAAGTGAATGTAAACTAGTCCATTTATGAACAGTGATGAATTTAGTTCAAATTTAACATTGTGAGCTATACAGAAGCACATTTCATTCACATGAGAAAACCAAATTTCGCTCTCAGTGAATTTTTTTGCTCTATTTTTCTGAGTTACTGACACCACTGTCTTAGAATTATGAAACCATGATGTCACTAACAACAAAAGTAATTTATTTTCTTATGCTGTAAACTTCCACGGAACTAGAGAGGAGTACCAGTTCAATATTATTTATGAGCTGAATGTTGCCCTCACTCATTATTAGTGTATATTTGCACTTTTGTAGACTTTGTAGTTAATCACTTTGCCTGCTATCCACCCTGCCACAGTTGTTTCAGAGATTTAAAATAACTACATCTTACTTGTTAGTCATTGTACTGATGGTCTTCCTTGCTTTTCTGGGTCATAAAGAGCCATCAATATTTATTCAGATTAAGAAACTCAAAAGTCCACACAGGAGCTTAAAAAGTATCAAATTTATGTTTTAAAGTTAAGCTGTTTCTTAGTAAGTCTAATACTTACAAGTCTACGTTTCACCTTTTTAGGCAGGTCTTCATCTAACGTATAGACATCCTCTCTTTTTGCCAGAACCTGGGAGCCATCCTCAAACTCCACCTGACAACAGGAACATACTGATCAGTCATTTATGCAGTATGGGGTAAATGCATTGTTTACTCTCTATAAAGGTGCATCTCAAAAAATGTGAATATCATGAAAAAGTTCAATATTTTTGTCACTCTTTTCTGAAGGTGAAACCCATATATTATATAGACTTGTTACACATAGAGTGAAATATTTCAAGCCTTTATTTCTTGAAATGTTGATGATTATGACTTACAGATAAGAAAAGCCAAAATTCAGTGTCTCAAAAAAATAGAGAATATTACATAAGATCAATTTAAAAAAGGATGTTTTACACAGAAATGTCAGGCTTCTTAAAAGTATGTTGATTTCTATGCACTCAATACTCATTACTCCTGAGCAGTGCCACAGGCTGATCGCCTCCATGCAACGCCGCATTGATGCAGTAATTCATGCAAAAAGAGGCCCAACTCCTTTGCATGAATTACTGCATCAATGCGGCGTTGCATGGAGGCGATCAGCCTGTGGCACTGCTCAGGAGTAATGGAAGCCTAGGTTGCTTTGATAGCGGCCTTCAGGTCATCTGCATTGTTGGGTCTGGTGTCATCTCATCTTCCTCTTGACAATACCCCATAGATTCTCTATGGGGTTCAGGTCAGGCCAGTTTGCTGGCCAATCAAGCACAGTAACACCATGGTCATTGAACCAGCTTTTGGTACCTTTGGCAGTGTTGGCAGGTGCCAAGTCCTGCTGGAAATTAGCATCTCCATAAAACTTGTCAGCAGAAGGAAGCATGAAGTGCTCTAAAATGTCCTGGTAGATGGCTGCGTTGACTGTGGACTTCAGAAAATACAGTGGACCAACACCAGCAGATGCCATGGCAGCCCAAATCATCACTGACTGTGGAAACTTCACACTGGACTTCAAGCAACGTGGATTCTGTGCCTCTCCACTCTTCTAGGTCCCAGAGTCTGGCAAACTGGCCTGGCCTAAACCCCATAGAGAATCTATGGGGTATTGTCAAGAGGAAGATGAGGGACACCAGACCCAACAATGCAGATGACACGAAGGCCGCTATCAAAGCAACCTGGGCTTCCATTACACCTGCAGTGCCACAGGCTGATCGCCTCCTTGCCACGCCACATTGATGCAGTAATTCATGCAAAAGGAGGCCCAACCGAGTACTGAGTGCAGAAAAATCAACATACTTTTCAGAAGCCTGACATTTCTGTGTAAAACATCCTTTTTTAATTGATCCTATGTAATATTCTCATTTTTTTGAGACACTGAGTTTTGGCTTTTCTTATCTGTAAGTCATAATCATCAACATTTCAAGAAAAAAAGGCCTGAAATATTTCACTCTATTTGTAACAAGTCTATCTAATATATTGGTTTCACTTTCAGAAAAGAGTGACAAAAATATTGAACTTTTCATGATATTCAAATTTTTTGAAATGCACCTGTAGTTATCCACACTGCTTTAAGGTTTTTTTTTTTTTTGCATATGTACAAAAAGCTATGGGTCAAATTTCTAAATATTTGGATTTATGTGGGGTTGATCTGCTACGATAAACAACAGCCGTGAATAAAGCAAAGGTCTTTGTGATAATGATTAAAAACAACAAAGGAGGAAAAAAGTTCACAAGATCAAATGATGAAAGAAAACTGAGAGCAGCTCTAACTAGCAAGAGTGAACCCCTTTCATGTTACTTCTGCACTAAAAAACAAAGAGTTTGGTCTCACAAAATTCAAGTTTCTGAGTGCCAAAAAGACCCTGAAGTACAGTGCAACTTGGAACGATGTCCTGCCTAAAACATACCTTGACAATGGAAAGTTCTTGTTCGGCCTATTTTCTAAAATGTGACCTCTCTTAAACCTAGCATGTGCGTCACAGATGCATTGGGCATAACTAATGGTTGACGCCCTGCTCTACTAAATAAAGCTTTAAGTGGAAACCGCATGACTCTTGGCTTAGTGAATATTTCAGAGAGTTTGAATAATGCAGATTGTCACCTCCATCTCATCCTCCTCTTCTCGCTCTCTCTTTCCTCTACCCATCTGCTCACTCTGTGTCTAAATGGCTTTTGCTTCCTGTATCTCTCTCTTTTCATCCTCCCATCATCCTCCATCTCAGCTCCCTCTCCACCTCTTTAGTCACCATAACTTTAGCACCTCCTTAAATCTGTCTCCAGTGCTCCCCTCCGTTTTCTCACCCTCGACTTCTCCAAAACATACACCTGGGGACTTAAACAACGTCAAGAGAAGTCACGACGATTCAGATGTTCAGTTCAACAAGTTTGCTGCCGTCTTGCTTTGACCTACAACTGAAGATTAAATCTGCAAAACTAGGTCATGCACATCTCTCATACTTCTACCATTTGTCAAGATTATTTACATTTATTCCTTCTAATACGTACCTGATACATGTAGGAGACGTTGGATCCCAGGTACTTGGCACCATAGAACAACCCATCAGGCCATTTTACTTGAACAGCTTCCCCAACTTCAGGAGGGCCCAAGTTCACACAATCTCTGCTCTAAAAATACATGACAATAATGGATGGCCTGGTTAGAGCCAGATTATGTGAAAATGTCTTCACAAACATTTGAAAAGTCATTTAAGGTGAGTGCTGTGATGCTAAGATTTTTTTTTACTTCCCACATGACTACACATGACTAGCGCGATTTTATTCCGCTAGATGCAACTAAAGGCCTCATTTGGTTTGCCTGCAAATCATCTTGCTAAGCTGAAAACAAAATTTTGATGTGAAGTTCTGCAGGTACATGTTCAAACACCACAATTTATACACCTCTTTATGAATTTCAGTTGTATATTGTTCATATAAATGTGAAATTCAACAAGCAAAATCCCTATTTTCAAAGACTCATTTAAAAGCTTTGATACTGAAAAACAAACCTGCTTCATTTACAGAAAAGCTGTACAGTGTTTCAAGTTTTTTTACATTGATTGCACAGGCTTCTGGCTTGAAACAACACATTTTCTCTCCTAATTAAAAAATAACCCATTTTTCAAAATGTGCATTATCAGTTGAAATGTTGATTGAAAAATGTGTTTCAACAAACCCTTGGGAAATGGTATGAATGGATACACAGAATTATCTGTTGATAGTATAATTTCTTTGGGATAATAAATTTGTTGCACCAATGAAAGGGATAGTTTGGCTTTTAAAAAAATACATTTTATAAGGAACTTGTCCATTTTAAGAACATTAGCCAAAGGAGATACTGGTCAGTGCTGTCCCTTTTGTGAGAAACTGGAACAGCTGCTAGGCAAACACTGCTGCAGATGGTGCCAATTTTACTGTGGGATTTAGCCAAATAGTAACAAAGCAACCAAACAAACAAAGTCAAGGTAAGTGCATGCTATATTCAAAGAGCAACTAAACCCTCAGACCCCTTGCTTTAGATGAAGCTCTATGGCTAAGGGGATTTTAGTAGTACTGTTGATCAGTTAAGGTCCAGATCTTAACTCTTGAGCACAAAGTATTTAAATTGTTACATTTGTTTAAAAATGTGCACAGAAACTGCCCTCTACAGATTGAAATGATCCACTGCAATTGAATTGTTTTTTAAATTTCTTTAAGATTATTTTTTTTGCCTTAAATGATAGGAAGACTGAGGAGAAAGAGGAAATGTGGGTAGAGAGAATTGGGAAAGACATGCACCAAATGTGTGCTGAGTCTGGGAACTGATCCTGTAACCAGTGCGCCGAGGACTATTGCTGCTTTCCATTTACCTCAGAAGTCGGACGTTGGAAGTGGATGATGGCACAACCGAGTTGAATGCATTCCATTTGCTACGAGCTCGTAACTGAGCTTAATGGGGGTTGATCTGACTTATGAGTCGGAACTACAAGTTCAGGGAGCATTTCTGATGACGACAACCCGGAATTTCCGAGTCATGAGGACAAAAGCAACGCACCATATAGCCTCTGCTTATGGCCGTCTGCTCAACCCACTGAGCTATACTTGGCACCCTTTAAATTTAATTTATTTCTAAGGGCTGCTCTGGCCAAGTAACGTAAATGGTGCCATCTGCTGTTACCACAGAGCTCAACAGTTACTTCCCACTTCTTCCACAACCGTAAACTTCACTATCAGCAGCTGAAAGCTTAAATTCATGACTCCATCAATCAGGCTGTGACACTTTAGGATTATGGGTAATGTAGTACTGTTGATCAAGATTGCGAATAAAACATGTTTTTCTAAAAGGCTGATAAAATACAAACTTGAGTCTTCTGCATGACCATATAAGTATCATACTCTTGTGGTAAGTTTAACTTGAATGGTTATGACAGCACTGCCAGTAACCAAATCTGAAAGCAGCAAAGATTGAGTGATGTTGCGGTGGGGAATGGGCAGCCGTGGGCATCTTATCCAGCCTCCCTCCCAGGTCTTTCCAAGAGTTTCTAAAGGGATTTTTTTAAATTCCAGGGTTGATGCACCTCAGCTGAAACTCCGGGGTTTAATTACTCTTTAAAACAAAGCAGTGCATTATTTTGCTGTTGGCAAGCCACTTTGTTTATTTCGTGAGAAGTTCCCCAGCCTGTAGCACAATTATCTCTTTGATTAAAAGACATTCCAGTCAACATATTGTCAGGTTGAAGACTGAATGTATATGGTGAGATTTCCTCAGTTAAATAATAGTATAATCGGTATTTCTGTCAATCCCCGCAGTTTCTCTCCAACACTCACTGAGTAAAACTTAGTCATTATCCTAATCACTTCAACAAAAAAACAGGGGGTAATAAAAGAATGATTAAAAGAACTGTTAATCATTTGCTGTGTTGGCAAAAAAACGAAAAAGTCTTCCAATGTTGCCTTTTAACTGGACTGACCTTTAAGGAAATCAATGTTGTGTCACAGTACTTACAGAAAGGTTTATAGTGAGAGAAATCACTTGATTATGCTTGTTTTGCAGATGCACACCATCAGATGTTCAAACAGGCCTGGAAAACTAATAATTATTTAAGAACTGACTTAATATGAAGGCAGTGCTGTTCAAAACAAGTTTTTTTTCTTATATCAGATATGACCTTGTACAACTGGGAGATGACCTCTTGAGCATGGCCCTAATTAAACATCTTCTCACCACTATGTCCTCAGGGTAGGTATCATTGGAGAAGGAGCCATCATCGAACATGACCTCATAGAACATCTGGGAGCTGATCTGGGTGACCTTTGAGCTGTAGTAGCGAAGGTTCTTGTGTTTGGAGATCACTGTCTGACCAAGTGAAATGGAGGCTTGGCATGCTCGCTGCTTCTAGTACACACAAAGAACACAATTTAGAGTCAAAACTAGTAACATTACCAATACCATTATTGGTAGCACTCTTTATATGCTGTACTGACATTCAGCTTAAAATTGCATAGCTTACATGTGTAGAAAATTATTTTAAACACTTATTATGGCCTAAATTTTCTTACTTTATCAATAGCAGAATTTGTAAGATCTCTTAAAATACAACAAACAACAACTGTCCCGTGACCTACAGCTGATGAACTCCGTGACTGATGTCTGTGGCAGGTGATTGACACCACATAAGGCCAATCATCTGGCTCCATGGTTACACCTGCAGCATGAGCACAAGTCACATGAAAGGAGGTGGGACATCGGCCGCACGAACACTGGATACAAGCACCAGCCTGCCGCTTCCCCGCACAGCGCTTTCGACAATAGATGCACCTCTGTGAACACACAAAAGAGAAAAATATCAACATAAACAGTGACTTACAACTGCCATCAATTCTTTTCTACTGAAGACATACAGTATGCTTTTAAAAACAGGTCTCAAGTTTGGGTTTTAATTTCAATAATACCTTAATATTTTATTTATTTATTTATTGCAAGGGACAATGCACATTAATGTTCATGGACATGTAAATGTGCCAGATTCTAGCCATAGGCTAATTTCCATCTGTAGTCCCTGGCAGTTTGATGATATGTACAACAAAGAGTACATTAAAAATCTACATAAAAATCAAATAACACCAAGAGCCCAGACAACATAGACAATACAATAAAATACAAAGACCCAAATATAACAACAGAAATTGAATTAAATTGTTCCATATTGGTTAGGGAGTATTTTCACTGTGAATTAATATTAAGATCACTTGAAAATGTTTAAACAGAAAGAGAAAGGTCAGGATGAAACAAAGTTGAACTTCAGAGCCCATATTTAGAGTCATGATGGCTCAGGTCTGAGCACTTTATGCTGGAATAGTGGTCAGTGCACAGGACAAAGCCAAAAACAACAGGAAGTTAGAGTGCATCATAATTGCAAGTGCAAATGCATAAGTGCAAATCATAATTAATCCTATATAATTCCTTAGTTTTATTCCTTTCATTGAATTTTGGGGCAAAAATCTATTTTTAACTTATCACTAGCCTTGTCTTAAAAAATAACAACACAGTATAGATTTAGAGCTAAGGAAGACAATTACCTTGTATTTGTGTAAACAACATGAATGCAAATTTAAAGTAAGGCTTGCCACACACAAGGTATTGCTAGCACTGATCTCATGGTGATTAGTGTTGGGTCTTTACTATGATATATCAAACTGTACAGTCTAGAGCAGTGGTTCTGAATATGCTCCTGGAAGCAAAATTGCACCAAAAAGTCAATGAAGCTCATTTAAGACATGCTTGTTTTGTTCTGTCTCTTTGATTTGTAAAGCGTCTTGTACCGTACAAGGTCCAAACTGTACTATTTTTCATGAAATAAATCAAATTGGTGGAAAAATATCAGATATTGGGTCACAATTTCTCAATGAGGAATTTATGGTGGGTCCTAAAGCTCTCTCTGCCCTCTTGGTTAAGTGTCTTGAGATAACTTTGGTTATGAATTGGCGCTATACAAATAAAGATTGATTGATTGATTTGAATCAAACCTGCACTCCATAAGGCTTTTTTACAGTATACCACACATTTCTTGTCATGCAGAATTATGATGTAATTAGGGAGAAAAGAGTTTAAACAAATGGCTGGGTCACTGTTCCCCAGCATGTTTTGTCCCGGTATGCTACTTTTTGATCACACTTGGAACAGGTGTGAATTTTCCAATCATGTCATGCAGCTTCATTAGCAGTCATGATGGCTCAGGTCTGTGGAAAAACGACCCATCATTAATGACGGACAAGAGCTTCTGTCGCATCTTCTTTTTCCTTTTGATCTTTTCAGTCACTTTCAGAAGCAAAGTGCAGAACAACTGTTTCAAGTGTCTTCACTTCCCAGTAAAGTTTAAGCTTTTGTAATTGTGTGGCTTTACAACAGATAGAAAGGAAAAAATGAGTAATATAAAATCTGTATTTCCACTTGAGAGGCTTTTGCAACGCAGGCTCAGGAAAAGCAGCAGCAAATTAAAGACAAAAGACCTCTAAGTGAATCATGGCTCAGTTGTGCCCTGAACCTCTAACATAATTTAAATCCATCATGTGCTCCAAATAATGTGAAATCTAGTCAGTGCAGTGTTATTGGATACAGCGGTTTAAACAAAACATTAAAAAAGGAAAAAAAGGAAAGAGAGCCCAGTAGTTACACGCAACAGAAACATGTTATTCCATCACTACAATGCAAGGGAACCCTCAAAAAGGCCAATCAGATGACATCACTTGAGGTTTTCACAACAAACCAGAGCAGCAGTGGATTTTTTCGATTACCAGTACATTACACACTCACCCACTGCTATCCATGCACACACAAACACCTAAATGTTAGAGGCTATCTGTCAGTTTTCTGCAACAAACAGCCCATCAAGTCCATTTCCTCCCCTCTCTTTCTGCACTCTTCCACTAAAGGGATAAAAATGACGACATCCTCCCAGTATACTTCTACCCGCTTCATGCTCCTCCCTCACCCCTTTCTCTTGCCTCCCATCTCACTCCATTTCCTCTACTCTCCTTCTAATAAAAACACCCATCTGTGCCCTCCTTCTCGCTTCGCTTCCTCGCCCCATCTTCCCCTTTCTTTTATTCACATCTCTCTGAAGGTAATTTATTCATTAGTTTAATTCCTGGGAATCCATACTGAAATATCTATACGTGTTGACAGATAATACGCCTATATATAGACAAGTTCTTTAGAGCATGTGCCTGAGCAGGCTCAACTGGGAATTAGCTGGTGTGTCAATGTGAATTCCTGCTTAAAAACGCTCTGATCACACACAAACTGCTTTTCTAATACAAATTTGTTGTATAAATGGAGGAAGATGCATCTAAGGAGATACTTAAGAATATAGAGGTGCTACAAGCTTGTAAAAAGGCCTTGAGGTACTTTTGATTTCCTAGTTCATACAGAGGAAAATTAAGTCTATTTTTCCCAGAGAGAATAGCACAAAATTTGACAGCTGGATTAAAGGTTAAATCATGCAAAAGCAAAACTTTTTCAAAGCATTTCTGCCTTCATAATCAAAGCAAAGCAAAAATATCCTTTCTTCATTTCTTTTTAAACTTAACAGCTGATCTAATTACTTAATCCAGGCAGCATTTATTAAATGTAACCTTCATAGCAGGTCTGTTTTCACCTCAACAATTATCAGCTTAGCCTACTTAGTTCAGATCTCAGGTGAGGATCAGGAGGTTCTGTGTACAGACAGACTGTTCTACATTGGGCGAGGTAACCTGAAGAAAAGGCTTCATTTAAAATGGGTGGAGAAATTCTCCCATTCGTATCCAGTTTTTTTTATTTAATGAAGCTTCTAATACTCTGCAGCTCCTCCATTCCTGAACTGAGGGGACTTTTTTACTCAGCGCTTTTCTTAGTGACTAACTCGGCCTACATTTTAGAAAGCTTTTTCCCATACCTCCTCCATTATGGACGACAGTGTCTGGTCCACCTATTGAGGCCAACCTGACAAGATTCTGACTGGCATGCAACACACCCTGAGAGTGTAGAGGGAGGTGTTTTAGTGTGTAAATGATTATTATGTTCATTTATATCTAAAAACAATGACAGGCACATAAAGCCCTGTATATGCATGTTAGAATATGTTTATGATGTTTTACTGTGCGTGAGTTTGTCTGTGAACCTAACCCACTTTTTCCTGTGCCTGTGCCTTCTCAGGGGTGTATTTGGGTGCCTGTGTTGAGCCATGCGTTAAGAACATTCCCACAGTAAATTATGAATGCGTATGTGTGCACGGATGTGTGCGTGTGCACTGTGTGATAGTAAATTATAAATGTACTGGGCTGCTGCAGGGGCAATGGGTCCAATGCGAGCTTCAAAACACGTGGCTCACAGAGCAAACTAACAAATGATGAAGGGAGCATAAGAGAAAGGGTAAACCATGCATAATTGTACTAAGCTGAAACAAATTAAGTTAAGGATCCCTATTTAAATGGAGTATAATACATGGTCTGAGGTTCATATACGATAATGGAGCAACCTTTGGCTAGTTAAGCACCATAAATCACTACAGTTGGGTGCAAAAGGGGGGAAGTGGGGTCTCTTATTTGATCATAGGTGTATTACTGCTGTATTTTAGCTTCAACAAACTACTTTTTGTCCTATTTGCTTCCAAAGCCACATTTGCCCACACCCGGGGACGACTATTTACAAAGCATATTTTAGCC
This sequence comes from Cheilinus undulatus, assembly GCF_018320785.1. Classification (NCBI taxonomy): domain Eukaryota; kingdom Metazoa; phylum Chordata; class Actinopteri; order Labriformes; family Labridae; genus Cheilinus; species Cheilinus undulatus. Next base: position 27,444,755 of record NC_054868.1, on the reverse strand, counting down.
TTGTCTTTCAAACTGACCAAGATGGTGTGGCTGTTAAAACTTTTCTTCTTCCACGGTGCCCAATATGCAAAGCACAAAAAGCTGTATACATTGAAGCAATCCCATCACAAAAATGATATCTCTGGACACATGTTCAGAAAGGCATTGTGGAAACAAACAAGAGAGTAACTTTAAATATTCAAAAGGTTTTAGAATCAACTTTTATTTTGCTTAGTGTCAATGGAAGGTAGTGCAGCTGAGTTCAGGGTTTCTACACACTTTAGATTATCAAATTTAAGACCTTTTAAGACCTGATCTGAGAAAAATGTATACTACAGTTTGCAAGCAAACAGTCAGTGATTTCTTGTGAACATTTATGCAACAATTTGTGGAACAAATTCAATAAGAAATTTAAAAAAAATTATACTGATTAATCTTGATTATCCAGAAGAAAAAACCCTATTTCCTTTATAAAGCATATGCTCTTTTTAGGTTGAATTTGTGTTTTGTCACATTTATTTTCAAACTGAGTAGTTTAACGTCAAACTCAAATTACACACTTGTTAACGTTGCACAGTTAGACTTTTAATACAAGTTTTATTTAATTGCGTTACTTTAAAAGTGTAAAAACCTTAGAAACTCTAATTGTAACATCCCGACTTATGTCCTTTGCACTTACATGTCCAGGTGTGCAAGAGATTTTTTTCTTTTAAACTTGAATATTTCCTCTTCTAAATGTAAAAGCATTTCCAGTAATTGAATCCTTTATTGTTATTAACTTGACTTACTTGCGAACTTAGTTACTAATGCCTCAAAAATAAAGCCTTTTCCTGGAAAATGCCTGACCACTTTGTCTTTTATTTAATGATATAATGTGTACTGCCTGCTCAATAGTGATTTAAATTTTACTGCTGTATGTATGATAGAAATATTGTTTGGTCCAAACAGATAGAACTTCTCTGATGTGATTGCTTGATTCTAGAGGTATCAGATATTTTTGAATGCAGTTTGAAAATTGCATTTCGTGTGTATAGTTTACAGAAAAGGGAGGACGGTTTTAAGATACGTCTAAGCAATGTGTAAAACTGTAAATCCTTTAAATGCATACTTTTCTGTTATATTTAACTTTCATAAAAACTCAAAGAGGTTTCTTTAAAAGGGACACATTTGTCTTGTCATCAGATAAAACATGGGCCCATCCACAGAGCTTGTGTCAGCAAGTTAATTAGTAAAAAAGGAACACAGAGATTTAATGTCATCACATTAGGGTGAGTCAGATGATTGCAGTTGAAGATATATCGTCAGTTCAAATACATCTTTGGATGGACCAAAGGAACGAACCTTTTGTAATAAAATCCCACATGATTATCAAAGAATGTGCCTTCAGCTGCTTTCCTAGAAGTGTAATCTGTGGTATCAGAAAAAAACACTTTGACAAACTTGTTAAGGAAGTACTATTATCCATCAAAAGGGATATAGATCATTGCACACACAGAGTCACTTTGGCTTTTATTGGGAATTTCTGGGGCTTTTATGAAGTCTTGACTATGATTTTCATATTGCTTGAATTAAGGCTCAAGGAGATGGATAGTGACTTTGTGGTTTTTGTACTATTATCTAAATAAGCTTAATATGAGTGTGGTATCAGTAGATATGAACCACAACTCTTTAAACACACAGTGCATACTGTCACAGTGTCCAAGAAGTTAGTGTCCCATGCAGGATCCATTTTGTGTTTACAGTTAAATGCTCATGGTTAGGCTTAGATATGTTGGTTACTTTATGGTTGAGTATGACATTTCTGTTAAAATGCTGAAACCACCATGAAGCACAACTTTATAAATCAAATTTGATAATGTTGCTATAATCTGGTAAATGTTTCTTACCTCTAACAGGATTATGGTCCACTTTATGAGTGCTGGGATTTTATTGTTTATAAAATTTAAGCATTAGATGGTGTTGAACAAGGGGAGAGAAAGGATATTTTTCAATCACGCAACTTCTTTTTGAGACAATAATTTAAGCAGTGTAATGAGCCGGCAGCATTTATCTCTGTTACCCATCTTGCACCAGGATGCACCTCTTCCATACTTTGCTTTCTGCTGAGCTATCATGGCGCCTGCAGCAAAGAGCTAACTATAGTGGAAACATGTCAGGTCTGCTGAGACATACTCCAGCTCTCTCATTAAGCAAACACTCATACCCACAGAAAATAGATGCACTAATGCATGCAAAAACACACGGGCAGGCAGGCAGACACACAACCACACATGTAGAGCAAAACACCCACACACAGACAGTACTACACACACAAACCCCCACTCCCACCCACCAGTGGTTAATTATCTAGCTTTGATTGCGGGCATGTTCGTCTCACATTGTTAATTAGAACTGTGAACACTTCATTAATTAGACCGAGCCGGTCCTCAAGGACCTGGGGAATTCCAGTGCTGCATCCCTGTGTGTGGGTGTGTGTGTGTGTGTGTGTGGGTCCTCACCAGTTTATACCGCTGCATCGGGATCCTACTGGTGTCAATGGGACCTCTCTTGGCTTCGTTGCTAAACCTCGCCTCTGGTAGTGCTACTGCACACATAATGTGGGCCCATCTATATACATACACATGCATACAGCAAAAAAATGAATATATTATGAAGATTATGATGTAGAGACAATTCATTTGTCTGAGCTCTGGAGATCAGAGATGAGTATGCAGAGATAATCACTGAACAAAAGGATGTCTCACTTGTCGTTCTGGGTTTTTTTCAGAGCTCCACCTCTGAGGTTACAGAGACAGCATTCCTAACAAAACAGTAACAGAGACAAGTGAGTTAGAGATTGAGACAACTTTATTTCCTTGTCAATAATACCTTTACACATGCCTACATTTAAACTATAAATACTGCAGATGCTTTTGTGTTAAACTTGATTGGATAAAAACAAACCCTCAGAAAAAGTGGATAAACTTCACTGCAATGTATATCTTTTGCAAAATGTTCTCTACAGCAGTAAAGCAAAGTTATCAACAAAAATTAATGCTGCCACTGATAAGATGCATCTTCTGCATTTTCTCTGTATGAGGAATGGTTATAATTAGAAAAAAAAATGTCTTTCATTTAAAAACCATGAAGAATAATAACATCTCTGGTTGAAAACAAAGGTGATCAATTGTCTAAAATATTGCCCTTATTCATTACATAATTAAGGGCTCACCAACACTAGGCAACTCATATCATGCACAAGCATGTTTGACCTCCAAAGTTCAGTTTGTTTGTCCAGTATGAGTGATCAATGCCATGCAGGCAGCCCAAGTTCAGGTGTGGCCTGAGGCTACTTTAACCTTATTAGTGTGCTGCCTTGCATAATTGAGACATCCAGAAGACTAGAGGGCTGTATCTGACCAAAACGACACAAAAATAAGTAAAAAAGTAAGTAAAATTGCAGCCATGTTCTCTGTATTTTTCTTCATTGTTCTGACTCCAAGACCATGCTACCAGAGGTGGAAAGTAAATAATTGCAAGAGAATAATATCACATTGCAACAGCTGTTGAATTATACTTTATCTTAGAGATGTGACTATACCTGAACAACCTGGTTGAAGGTCCATATTCCCATGCAACTGTTACAATGTTTCAACATCATTTGATGGACGCTTTTGTCCAAAGAAACATACATCTGAGTGTAAGTGCAACCCAAGCAAAGATCTCTTCATCATTAAATGCCACAATGCACTTCAAGTCCAATCAGATGCAGACAATGCATATGGTGCATAGGAGCTTTCTTATGATAAACATCAGCAATTAAATAACCAATAATTAACCTATGTCATAAATTAAATTGTTTTCACCAACAAATAGTGACCAAAGTACCACATGCTGGGCACAAAACCCCAGAAGTAGAGCAGGACAGTGCAAGTCAGCAGTAGTTGGGAGACTCTACCACTGGGGACAACAGTCGAGAAGAGTCTATCCTTAGAGCCAATAAATGAAGATCTTACTCTTTAGAACTCTCCGGTATCTACCCAGTACTTAAACTAAATTTCAAATGAAATATTTTTTTACTTTTACTTGAGTAGACTTATAGACCAGTACTTTTACTTAAGTACATTTTTACCAGAATAACTGCACTTTTTTCTTGAGTACAACGATCGTACAATAGTCGTGTCTTCTTTCCACCCCTGCATAAAGAAGCCACACATGTTGAATTAGAAAATGGCGATGTGTGTACAAGAGGTAACCATGCTCAAGCCTGCTTGGGCTTGGAGCAGTGCAGGCACTGGGGGACAGAATGACCATGACTCAGCATAATACAGGGTAAATTGGTCTAGTGTGCCCTCCAACATGGACCCACTATGATAAACATTAAATGCTGATACTGGTGCATGAGTAAGTGAAGATTTTTTTGAAGATAAGTTTTCCAACAGGTTTCACTTTCATGTAATGAGCTTATCATGACATAATGAAAGGAGAAAAAAAGGTCTTACCGCTGTAAAGCTTCCTTCTGTACAGCGGTCACATGACCACTGTTCGCTGACGTCATCTGCAGCAACACCGTAGCAACCTAAAGGAGGATAGAATAGATGGAAATGAATATCTTTGAAGCGAAGAACCAACCTTCTATGTCTCCTTTTGTTTGAATGTGTACTGCTAAATATTCTCTTAAACTATCAAAGACTAGCTTAATAACATGCTTGGTTAGTTCCAAGATGTTGGAAAGAACTATACACACCTTTACTGAAAAGCGGAGAGAAGAAAAAATGGCAATAATTTCATGTGAAAGGATGTTTGGAAGCACTGGAATAGTTTTACAAAGTCTATGTTAAAAGTAAGCAAACTCACCTTGTCAGGATGTACTGGTCTGATTCAGCACAGATCTGATGTAATTGTGTTTTCATGCATTAATGATACTCACTGTGTTCTTGTTACCAATTTCTCTTTCTTTTATGATTATCTGTACCGTTTTCTTCCTGTTTTGTTTCATTTTTGTTATCATCCATGTCATGAAACTCAAGTTAATCAGAAATTATTGAAAAATAAAAGATTCTCACTCTCACTCAAATATTGCTGAGCTGCTTTATGGCATGATATCAGTGAACCACTGACAGATAACAGCCAACTTGACAACAGATGCCAAATCCATCATCGGATACAGAGAACAGAAAAAACACTACATACACATTGTTTCCCCAGATATTTTTACAGAAAGATGCAGAACTGAAAAGAATTGCAGGCTAAGGGGAAATGGAGAAGTCCATGGTAGTTTTGAGTGTGAGCGTGTGTATAAGGGGATGGTTGTGGTTGAGCAAGAAATGCAGACAACACGATCCAAAGAACTACTTCTATGCATGTTTGTTTATAAATGCATTTGTTTATGGGTTCAGCCTCGTATCAAAGACCGCTTTGCATGACAGCCAGGCTTGCACTGGCATGACATTGTGCTTTCACTTCAGACACTTGTGCATCTAGCCCTTTGTAACCCGTATGACATTCCTGACAGACACTGAAAAACACAACGTGGTAAGAAAAACAACAGGCATTTTTTGTAAATGTTGTTTTTATGAATATTTTCGCTCAGTGTCATTGTAGCAGCAGAGTAGCATAAATGTTTCATAAAAGAAAAACAAATCCTGGTGGCCTCTTGTTGAAAATGTTTTTGAATTTAGAAGTTAGATAAATGCAATTCTTTTCAAAGCTAGCAGCTGGTTAACATCCATTGGTTGGAGGTTTTAGAAACATAAGCTGGGGGAAATTTTGTTTTAAGAAACACTCAGAATCTGTCTATGCCTGTATGGCTCCATTCTTTTCCTCAACAATCCATCACCAAACCAAAGATAAAATCTAAGCTCACCTCTCTTTCCGTTCCCAAGTTCAAATAACAGAACAGAGGGAAGGAAACATCAACTTGTACTTATTGTTGGGTCTCAGAACTAAACTTGTGGCTTTTTCATCAGTGTCAAATGACGCACACTTCATCATCTACTCCCCCTCTACCGTATTTCCACTCACTCACGCAAGGCAAGTAAGTACATGGGTAGTGCATATGTGACACAATGTCACTCTGGGGTGAATAATTATGTGTGATCAACACTAGTGGTGAGAAAGTCTGAGGGACTGAAACTAATGGGAGAAGAAGTAACGTCATTTTAAAGCTGTGAATTTGGGACAGTGTGCGAGTTTCTGAAAAAGTTTGACTGTTTCTGTAGAAGACTGGCTGAAACCTTGAGATACTGGCAAAATGAGTACAGATTGGGAAAGAGATCTAGGGTCGTTAAAGCGTGTGAATGAAGGATTGAGCAAAAGCACAGTGCATCATGTCTGTGTGTCCTGTGGAACAAAGAGGCTCCAGGGGTTTTTTTAAGAGTGTGTGAGGGCTCAATACATGGACTCGGGGCTTTGAGACAGGAAGTGTATGTGGTGGAGGCAGAGGATTCACCCTCATTGGGCTGACGAGGGAAATAAAATACTCCAAACCACAAAGAGAGGGGGAGTGAGGGAAATAGAGGGGGCTGGAACATTGAAATGGAGTGAGTCAGGACATAAACCCACTGAACCTCTCGTGGTGGCATCAGACAGACAAGCACAACATGTAGAAACAAACAATGTGGTGGCTGAGGTAGGTGATGAACTTTGAGGAGCTATAAACTATACTTTCAACACCACTATTCACCTTAGGATGCACCAGACTCTCCCTCTCTCTCTCATACAAGCACTCCTACTCTCCTCTTCTGTACATACTTGCATGGACTTGCAGGCAACAGCCTTGGCAGCAGAGGAGAGGGGAGGTGCCATCTTCCTGCAGCAGAGGGTTAGTGGGAGTTGGGGGGCAGTTCTGCTCCCGGAAAGAAAAGCAGATCTCTGGGACCAGGGGCTTCGTCCTCCTTAGACCTCTGCAGAGACGTGTGGGGCCTTCCATTGGAAAGGGAGATTTGGTGCAATCCTCTGCTGCGATAGGTGTATTTTCCTCAGCTTTGTCTTCACCCTTAAAGGAGAACATGTTTGAGTTTTTCCTGTTAGTCTTAAAACCTTTACAGAGAAAGCTAAGTAGCACATATACCCTCCCTTCTTTTGGCCTGGGGCAGTTAACGGCACTTAGCTGAGGCTCAGTGAGTTAAAGACATCAAAAAGCAGCAGGAAAACCATGTGACACTCATCACCAACAGGCTTCTTTATAGGGATATTATAGGTATAATTTGCCAGTAATTGTTTAGTTGTAATTCTATTATTACCACAAACATTTGCAAACTATTTATAGCTCCCTGAATGTCAATGAAGCAATGCTTTCACATAAAGAAAAGGTCTGGTCTCCTAAGCATGCAGCTCTGTGCTGTTGATATCAAATCAGGCAGGCCTTGGAAGACCATTGTGAGCACTAAAAACACCACTAACATGAATTCAAGAGATGAGTCAACTAATTATGTGTTTTTCTAACATAGCAGGATAAAACTCGGTAAAAATCTCCATTTGAAAAACTTGGAAGAATACAGTAAGATAAATTCTTATTTTTATAGTACTTCAGCTGAGGCCAGACAACACATTTTTACCACTATGACTAGAGAGTCATAGAGATTCATGACCAGTGAGCCCCAAAATTCCATCATTTCATCCCGTGTCATATTGAATAACAATCAAGAACGTGTCTAAGAAAATTCACAAACTTCTATAGGGGACAGATGCATGTTAGGTTTTGTTCCATGACATCAGTGACGTTGACCAATAAGAGCACAGAGTGCTCTGCACACGCAGCAGTCAAAAATGCATACAAAAAAAAAAAACATGGCAAAGATAAAGAAGAATGACAAAGTTGGTGCTGTGAAATTCAACAGTGAGACAGGGTATATACAGAAAAACTGAGATTGAATGTAATACTTTATAAGATCTTTTTCAGGTCTCTTTTCATACATTTTAAGACTCTACTGCATCTTCGCATTTTCTAACGTGTTACATTAACAACAGTTACATGGGCTCTGTACAAAGAAAACAAAATGTTGGTCGTATTTCTTATTGTAGTATGCAAATTAGGCACCTTGGAACATTTTAGATTTGACTAATACAAAAAAATGCTGACATGACGATGCTGAATGTCAGGTCTTTTTTTTTTCATTTAAGCGGCCCAGAAGTAGCTGAACAACAATGTAGATGTACTTTTTTAGGAGTTTTGAATGATAGTTAAAGCTAAGAGGTAGAACAGCACACATTTGTTTAAAAAATAAAACAAGCTATAAATGACCACTACAGCATGCTTAAAATATTTCTCATTTTTTAATTTTCTGATTTTGAAGCATTATTGTGTTTATAGTCAATTTACTGTTGCAGCTGATTATCCATTGCTCAGTTTAAGCTCAGTTTAATTTACTGTATTAATTTCCATAAGTCTATGCAGATTTTAACTTCTTTTTTTAAAAAAAATGAAGGAAACAAAATTGAAGACCTCATATGGTTGCATTTATGACTTTTTAATACTTTCTAAAAGCCTTAATTTTGGATAATTTGATCAATCAAATTTCAATACTTTTTAAAGACCCCAAGGACACTCAGTGAAACAGAGGAAAAATAAGCCTGTCAAGCTCTGACAATGAAATCTATGATGGACCACAGAGGCACAACAAACAAATGCAGTACAGCACAGAGAAAACAGTATGTTTGAGCCTTTTTCCACGTGTAGTCTAGCCCAGACCTACTTTCTTCCAATGGTGTAGTGACTGATTATGTTTCTCTGTGTAGTCTGTCATGTCTGTCAGTTAAGTCACAGCACAATCTATGGCTCTGTGACCGTCTAATCTGACAAAGTGGCCAATGCAGCAGTCCAACAATCTTCCAGTATGACCTCGGCTTTAAAGATCTTGTGAGGAACTTTGAGTTTGTGTTGATTTTGGCTCCCTCCTGTGGATAAAAGAGTTTCTCTTATCTTTTAACAGATCTCATATAAGATCTCTGATAACTAATGGAGCTTTAAAAAAGAAAGGACTTCGAAGTCTGCATTAAATTAGGAGTTAGGTGGTTGGGTGAAAAACAGTTATTTGCTTAAATAGTATCAAAGTGTCCAACCAGAGCAGTTTAACTAGGAATCACCCCCCCAATCAAAAGAATAAATTATGCTTAACATAAGCTTCAGGTCTGTCTGTATTGACTCTGTTGTACTGAGGTTGGGTCATATCTTAAAGTGCGTTTATGAATGAGTCTGGAATACATACAATCACTCATGGTAGTAATGCATATTCAGTGAAAAGACCTATCAGATGGTACAGGATATGATTTGACTTTACCTGATAATAGGGCATGAAGAGTGTGCACACAGCACAGAATGGCTGCATTGTGGCTGCATGAGCATTGTACTCCCTCTCCGCTGTGAAGCAGCTCTTTTTGTTCTGCCATAGGTAAACAAGTGGTTTTGCCCATGCTTCCATCTCCTGCTCCTCCTCCTCAGCCAAGGCTGCTTCAGTGGGCTCTGAGTGGAGACAGAACAAAGCCTTATAACCTTGCAATCACTTATCTTTTCAACTGGTGCCTGTTTCACTATAGCCCAGATGGTTCACTCCATACAGAGTGCAAAACTTAGCGATCTATGAATTAAGCCTTTTCTGAGTCTGAAGTTATTATGTTACTTGATATGAATGAATATGAATGAATATGAAGCATGCGTCTATTCCACAATTAAGATCAGCAGTATTAATAGCTCTGTTGTTTAGTCGGATCGGGTTCATCCAGAGTGGGGACAGTTTCCTCCAGTGACTTGAAAACATATTCGATAAATAGAACCCTGTCTGCTTATTAAATTAGCCAAAATGATAAAGAGCTGTCATCATCATAAAACAGGCTTATGGCAGCCATGGACATTTCCTGGTCATTTCTCATTCAGGGACAAACAGCCAAATGGCTGCTGAATTATTCATCCTTTTTTGTTACAACCATGAATATGATGAATGTGACTGTGTGTATATTGCATTAGTAGTTGCTAACTGAGAGCCCTCTCCTCCTGCTCTGCACAAACCATGAAAACAAAAAAGAGAATCTATCACCAGCTAATTTTACTGTGGTAGGCCTGAGAGTTAAATCTGTTTGCTTTATGGGTGCATTGACGTCAGAGGAATCATATTGGGGGGACATAAAATGTGAAAAATTGGGGGAGGAAGTTGTGACCGCAGAGTGGAACGGTTCAGTTGTTGTAAAGCCACACAGCAGGGGAACACAAACATTACTGGGCATTGCTTAATACTTAAAAGTTTGGTGTGAAGTCCATTAACTTAAAACCCTCAATTCTTCTAAGGTCATTTTTTTTCCTGGCTGTTACCTTTCAACAATGAAGTCATGGTTTAAAGGATGTTTACATCAGATTTTGGTACTCAAAAGAAAGATCTGAGTTATGGCATGTGTAATCTGGTTCACTGCAATTCAGGGAGAAAAAGTCAAAGAATCATAGTTTCTGGTCTTATTCCACCCATTATGCAGCCCCAACCAGAACAGGAAATGTCCCAGGGTTTTTATTAAAATAAGCATGGCTCATGGCTTACTATGTGTGCAAAAGGCACAATAAATGTCTTTTTGGGTCTCAACTGAGTTGTTTGCTTTTGAATGAACTTTGTGTGTGCTGTATGTGTGCAGGTGCCCACCATCATCACTGGCAGCTTGTTGTTTGACAGCGGTAGGTACTGCCCGTGCAGTTGGTTTTCTGAGTGGGTGACGCCAGCTCTTAGAGGTCCTCTTCACTGACAGCGCTGGGTACTAGTGAACAAGCATCAATAAAAAACATTAGAGTGCAAGTTATTTTGTATAAATACTTAAGCATAAAACTGAATGTGTGCAATATAATGGAAGCACTCACAGCACAGACCTCTCCAGGTTCCAGGCCTAATTCGTCACACTCGTAGTTACTAGTATTATTTTCTTCTTCTTCATCAGAGGAGTCACTACTAGTATCTTCCTTGGTATTACTTTGCTGCTCCACCTCCTCACCATCAGACCCCCCTTCTTCCATATCAGAAACTCCATCCTGTTCTCCTTCACCCATCTCAAGAGGTGAAACAGAAGCACCTGAGTGTAGACTTTCCTCTGTATCTCTTTGTCTCTCCAGCTCCCTGCACAAGGAAAGTGCCTCAGACCCCTCTGCCTCCCCTCTGTGGAGTTCATAATCTCCACAAATTCCCATGGGCTCAACAGCACCAACAGAAACCAGGGAGGTTGGCTCCAGCTGGGCCCAGGTAAGTGGCCCCGTCTCGTCTTCTAGGTTATCTGACTCCCGGAGGTCTTGTTGTGGGTCATCCAGGTCAGTGACCTCTTTGCACTGAGGCTCAGTCCACATGGTGTAAGGTAGGGTGTCGTGGGTGAAGTCAGGAGGGAGTTCTGGGTTTAGACTCTGGATGAGCACTGCAGGACTCTGGGAATTGAAGTTTTTCCATATGCTGCTGGAGAAAGGTTTGGATTCTAAGTATGAGTTCTGGGAAGCACAAAGAGAGGAGGAATATGCCGTGTTGTGGTGGAGCTGTGATGCTGAGTGACTATCATTCAGAGTGCATACTGGAGGGGAAGGGGCTGCGGGATTATTGTTAGAGGAACCAGTTAAAAGGGAACCAGCACTGCACAGACTCGATACACTGTCTCTTTGTACTAGGTCCTTCGAGTTGTATTTATTTGCTAACTCTGTTAAGCTGTATTGCTGCTCTGTGTGAGATGAATTGCTTTGAACTAGCTGGCGATGGGGAGCCTCAGTCTGTCCAGTAGTTATATTTTCCAGCTTGGTATGATCCTTTTCTGCAGCAATTGGCATTTCATGGACATCACCAGATGTTATTTTGCACATTGCATTGATGGTTAAATGAGCTGTCTTTCCTTCTGAAACAGACACTGCTGCCCCTTCACAATTATAAGGAGAATCTGAATGCCAGTTGTTGGATAGTTTTACAGCAAGACGCTCTTTTGCAATCATTAAGTCTGTTTCTCTCTTATCCTGTTTGGCTCCATGTGAGGGCAGGCAGCCAGTTGGCGTCTCCCGTTGAAGCACAGGTGCAACCTGGTTGCTGCACATTCTAGATTTTGGGACATCAGTTAGCCCATCATGAGCTGGGGTGAGAGAGGGCATCTCCTGTGTCAGTACAGGTGGCAAAGGGCAGATTCCAACCTTATCAACTGGCTCTGGAGTGAGTCGTGGCATATCCACTGCATTCCTCTGTAGCAGAGGAGGGAAAAGATTGTCCTCAGGGCTGCTATTTTCTGAACTGCAATTGTGTCCTGAAGGGGACAAAGAAACACATGAAAAGTGACTGCCTCCATCTATTGGCTCAGTTTTTACATCATAAAGTGCTTCTGCATTGAAGTGTGGATTGAAATTTTTTGGATCAGCAGCTTTCTCCATTTTCTCTGCTTTAGCAGCGTCGTTAGTGTTCTCAGAACCAGCATCCATGCTGCTCTCTGTGTTTGGCTCTAGGCTTAAAGTGTCTTCTCTACATGCGGAACCATGCATCTTAGCCTCACAGTCAGGAGGACACAAGCTCATCTCAGCTGCAGTGCTTGTTGTGTGGGAAGGTGAGCTGAGTACGTTTGCCTCAAGGGGAGGCGCCCTGATAGAGCTGTCCTGAAGGGTTGAGAGGTCTTGTGGTTCAGGAGAGGGACACCTTGACTCATTAATACTAGGACGCATCTGGGTAGCCTCAGGCCATTGTCTAAGTCCTTCAGGAGTCCTGCTGGTGACCCCTGACTCTGAGAGGTGTTTAGGGTCAATGCAAGTGTCTGTCTTTGCCTTAAGGTCACTGTTAAGTGGTGAGGCAGAAGAGGGAAAGGTGCTGCTGGGAGAGTTATGGGAAAGGCCCTTGGTGGAAAAGCCCAAACTATTGCTTTCTACACGATTCACCTTGACCACACACATCTGTCTGCAAGGACCTGTAAGGGTTAGAAGGATGGATGATGTGGAAAAAAATCAAGAAGAGAGGGAAAAAACCTGTTAGAGATCTTTTCAAATATAAGAAGAAGGCATATAGACAACTCTCTCACACAGAAACACTTACTAAAAAGCCAGCAGGTGCACTTTTGAGCTTAAAGTACTATGACTCAGTCTCTCACCAGGTAGCTGAAAAGCGTTGTGATTCTGGTTGTGCTTTGTTGCAGCTTCTTTCTTCTTCTCTTTCTCGTCTTCTTTGCAGGTTGTTCCTGACACAGACCTTCGAACCTTGGGCCCAAGTGGACCACCCAGGCCTTTCCTCTTGCTGCTGTTCAATGTTGAGCTGCCATCAAGACCAACAGGCTCTTCTGTGGTTCTCAGACGCTTGGAGCGCATACGAGAGTGGCTGCTGCTGTAAGGAGAGAGCAAGAGCGATCAAAGAAGACTGAACCTGATTACAGCCATTAAGCATTGACAAGCAATCGTACAGTTTTGTGACTTAGGAGACAAGGGCAATTGGCTTTTACAGCTGACAATTTTTTCTAGCCACATGGTAGCACCAAAGCTACCACCACAAGCACAAAGTCTTAAGTTTATCATCCCAATCACATGCAGCTCATAATGCTGCAGCTCATAATGCCCCCCCCCAGACACACACACACACACCCACACACACACACAAAGAACTCAACAGTTGCAGTGCCTGCTGCAGTAGACTACTCTATAAAAGAGTATGGCATAGGAAACACAAGAAACACTGTCTGAGTATGAAAACAGTACCCTTTATTAGTAGGCTTGGTCTTACGCCTCCTCTGTAACCAGCTCTGCAGCTCCGGTGTTGTGCTAGGAGTGGCATGCGTGTGGTCAATAGGTGTAGAATCTTTTCCCAGCATCCAGTTAGGGTAGCGGTCAGGTTGAAAAAGTTTCACAAAGGGTTCCATGGATATCTTTACCATGTCCCTGCTACACGTGCACTGGATGACCGAAAGAAAAGAAAGAGGACAATTGTTTTTTTTTGCTTCTAAAGACAGAAAGAGGCCCCAAAAATGGCAATCTACTTATCTTAATTTGGTACATTGTGAACATTTCTTACCTGAGATTAGCTAAATTTAAAATGTCAAACAATAAATAATGCACAGATTTGTTTTTAATAGCTTGTACCTGTGTGGCCACTTTGCCATAGTCTATCCAGCGCACAGTGGCAAAGTTGGTGGATTCAGCACAGTTAAAGCCATGATTAAAACCAGCATGGTAGCCATAGGGGAAGGTTATCATGAACTCTCCAGCTTCCTGAGTAATCTGAAAATTTAGGAAAGAAAAAAAGCAGATGAGGGACAAAACACTGAGCTCTTTCTGGTTTTCAAAATTAGCAAACAAAGTAAACAGAAAAGGAAAATGTGATTCAGAAAGCCACTGGAGATTTCTGCAGTTAAAACAAGCATTGCTAATTAACATGGTGAGACAATCTGTTTTTTAGAAAGTTGGTAAATGAAAGGAGAGAGAATGGCAAGAAGAAGAGGACAGAGTTTTCTTTGCGTGTCTGAGTGCCTACCTTATCAAAGGGAATGCCATACTTCTTCAGTATGGAGGGGGAGATTAGAGTCATCTTGTGACGAAGAAAAGCTTCACAGCCCTTGAAGCTGTTGGGAAAGAAGCCTGACAAAACATACATATACACATGAATTCCCTTAACAAAAGGTTTAAGCTATCCATAGAAAAGAAAAGGCCACACCCTAGTTTAGAGAAGCACAAAAGTTTAAACTACCAAGACAGAAATATTTACCTCAAAATTACTTAGAACATAGAAGGGGAAAAAATATAAATTGAGAGAATGTGTGATGATGGTAGATTTTTGTTTATACCTTACAGCTGTCTTAACAATACTTTATTAACATATAAAATATATATAGGCATCTTTATTACAGGATTATCAGTCTGTAATAGAAAGCAACTGTTCTTCACTGGTGTTTGTGGTTTTCACTGGTTAAGTTGAAGAATAAGTATGCTAACTTTTAAAATAATATCTTCAATTTACAGTCATGAAAACAAGAATGCAATCATTTGTATGAGTTAACTGAGTCTTGTAACACCACATAGCATGGGGTTGGTTTGTAAATACATTTGAACATTTACCCGTTTAAATCAGTTCGTACAGGTAGTCAGCACTCATTCACACTCTGCATCTTTGACTGAACTGTTACCTCTTGTGCCCTCTCATTGCTGGGTTTATTATTTATTATGTGCTGTGCTTTGTTGTTTAATGCAGACCTGATTCTGTATGCTGCTATCATAATTTAATAATTATTCAATTACTTCTTGCGCCTCCTTTTATACAGAGAATACAAAGAGAAAATAAATTATTCCTTTACCTGTAGCCAGACGCTCCAGTCTCTTCCCATGCTCAGGGGGGATGGCGTACCTGTTAGAGACAACAGATAGATATCAAGCAGACAGAATTATTTTTGACAGTGCAAATGAAATTCTGCGCATGTATTGTTCATTATAGACTGTAGCAAACACTGACTGTTGCAGACAAGTTTTTGAGGGCAGTCTTAGCAAATACAAGACTGCCATCAAGTGGTGAATGAATGAATAAATGCAATGTTCAAGTGTAATACTACTGATGCAGATTAGAAAACAGAGAAATTGTGTTATTCCTTATTGAAGACATGACTAAATTGACTGTGTAGCTCAGTCAAAATTGGCCAGAAGAGAGAGTTGATAGATTCCCAATATCAACTCAAGCAGTAGAATCATTAAAGAAAACTTTCAGCTCTGCAATATTATGGTAACCTTGAGCTTACAGCTTTTTAAAACATCAAGTCCTACAAGCTTACTTTTTTCTTTAAAGCTAACTTACAATGATGAGTAGAAAAAAAACAAACACCCCCACCCACCCCACCTCCAAAAAACACCCCAGTCTTTCACATTATATTTACAGGCATTCAAGTATTTGCTGACAATTTTATCTTTTTTTTAGAAGTCTGTATCACCTTCTGGGCAATAATGAGACACCCCTCCCAAAAAAGCTCAGAGTGGTATTAAGGATTCACAATACTATCGGTATGATGTTGGTATCGGCAGCTATGAAAATTTCTACCAATATTTATGACAGCTTAAGTCTTTCTTTAAAAATCATCATTACTTACACTTTAAAATGAGTTTTAAGGACTGAAATTTGTTTTAAACAGAGATCCCCGAGCCCAGCCCAGGTTGTCAGGTGCCTAGCGGTTGCAGGAGCAAAGTGGTTTATTTGTTCATTAACAGATTTCAAATTGTTTTTAAGGGCAGAAGTTTAAGGTCTGAACCATATTTAAATATTGGTATCATATTGGTATCGGCTAAAATCAGTTTGTAGATTTTGGCATGTCGGATATCTGCAAAAATCCAGTATTGTGCATTACTAATTGAGATTTAACATTTTTTCCTCAACTTTTCATCTTTAATTAGATAGATGCCAATATTCCAGTATTGCTGCCAATACTGTTTTGTTCTTGTTTCAAAACATCAATAATGTTATTTTGTTGCCTTTATACAACATAATGTTAATGAATACTTTCTTAATAGCAGAAATTAAAGAGATCAAACCTACAGAGTGCCATCCCTACCACCAAAATACAGTGCCATTCTGTGGGAAACGCTGCATTCTGGTTGAAAGAAATACCACTATTCCTCTTTGACATCCCGTTAAAATAGGTTTGATCAAATCTAGTAGTAAAAAAGTAGTAAAAAGTAAAACGTAGTAGAAAAATACTCAAGCAAAAGTATATTTAGGGATTTCTAAAATCATCAGAATTTGAGCATGTACCATGTACTTCGATAAGATTTTGAAAAAAAGCAATGAAGCTTTATAATATTGGTTTATGCAGGTACTATGTGGGGTATGCATCCTATTTTGGTCTATATTATGGCTACAAAAGAATTTCCTATTTCTGTTCAGTGATAAACTTTATAAAATTTAAATTTGACAACATTCAGGTTTTTTTCCTCTGTCACAGTTCTGATGCAATCTGAAATGAAAACTATTCCCAAAGTTCCAAACTAGACACCCAGGCAGTGTGACAGGATTCCCTCAAGGTTTGACTAGGCATTCCATCTGACTCGCACCATCCGCCCTCAGGTTTGTGGCATTTCTATCGTCATATCACCTGTCATCTTAACAGAGCAGTGAGAGACAGGGTGAGAGGGAGAGGCAAACTCAGGTAGAGGTGACATGGGGAGTTGGAGGGGATTGAGAAGAGGTGCATCTTTAAGCTGCTCCCCTCCAGGGACGAGATGTCAAAAAAGCAGTAAGATGAAAGGGTGTATATCAGAGAGTGAGTGAGAGTGTGTGTGTGTGCTAGTTGATAAGGATATGCATGTGTGCAGGTACTTGGTGCATTAGATTGCTCTCTATGAGTATGTGAGTCTGTGTGTTTCTGTGTGTGTGCGACTGTCTGGCGGTGACACTGATCCCTGTGGGGGTTGCAGGGCTCACTGCTCTAATGAGCAGAACTCCCTCCAGGGCAAGAGGCAGAGAGAAATGGAGCAAGCCGAGCTGACAAAGAAATAAAAAGCAAACTCTATTTTGATCTACCTGCATTCTTCATCTCATCTTCCACTTCATCATTAACCCTGTAACTTCTTAAAGCAAGGCTCCTTTTGTCTTGAAGAATGGGAGAGCTTAAATACCTGCACATTGCTTTATTGTAAGCAGTGTCTAATGCAGAGTTATGTTGTCAAAAAACCTTTTCTTTTAAATTCAAAGGAAACAGTTTGACAGCATAAAAAAGGCAATATTGGATGGATCTAGGTATAAAAACCTGAAATCATGGTTACTTGAACAACATGACCACACAGCATCAACAATAACATTTTTAACCACTTGTGCTTTATCATACAATCCAATTCAACAACTCTGTTATATGTGCCATGTTTACTATAAAATCTATTTTCAGTCCGCATTATTAATTTTCAGTCATGGTCAGAGATGTTCATTAAACTTCATATTTACTAATGATCTTGTAGTAAATGGTGATGGTGATGTACAGAAGTGCACTGTATTCAAAAGTGCCCCTAATATCTACAGACTCTATTAATAACATAAAAGGAAAGGGCAAAATATTAGGAACACCAACAATAAAGGGCACACTGCTTCATTTTAGTGATACATACAAAGTAGAATCATTACCCTCCCAACCATGTCTACAGAAACTGAATATTATTAAAATTTGTAGAGATGCACGATAATATCAGCAGATATGAAGGTTTCTGCCAATACCTACAACTGATATATTGTAAAACTGCCTATATAGGAGCATAGATGGCCTAGTGGTTAAGGCTCACCCCACACTGCTGGCAGAGTGGGTTCAAGTAGGGCCTGTGGCTACTTTACCACACGTCTCTCCCCAACTCTCTCATCCTAGTTTCTGACTCTGCACTGTTCTCCTCTATAAATAAAGGCATGAAATGCCCAAAAATGTATCTTTAAAACTGCCTCAATCAGATGTAGATATTGGCCGTATGACAACAAATAAGTCCATGGAATTTTAGGCTGGATCAAGAGACCTACATCAGCAGAAATCTTTTTAATTATTCATCATTCCTTAAACATTAAAGTGTGTTTTAAGGACTGAAGTCTTAAGGTCTTCACACACATTCCATTATTTTCAGATTCTTCTTTTTCTTTATCCATAATCCAGAAAACGTCACACACTCAAACCTTGCACACTGAGTCTGTCGCATTTTTATTCACTGCAAAAATTCATAGAATGTGGCAAATTGTTTTGTATTGCAAGCCTGTGGCTCTGTCACTCCTTTAAAATCACTCTGGACCCATCCTGACAGAGATCTTCATACAGCACCCTCTTATTCAGTCTCCATAATGACCTGTGAATAGGCTACAAATTTCTTCCCTTATCCGTTTCATTCCCATGGTTGATATTAGGCCTGTGCGATATATTAATTTTTTTTCGATTAATTTAACTTTTTTGTTTTGGATGACTTAAAAAATAAAAAATCTAGATTTTCGGTGGCTCCTTTTTCTTCCCCCTTGGGCACACGTAGTTTACACTCTCCTCCTCCCTTACCACAGAGTCACACACACAACAGCATGGCTACCAGCGCAAATCCTGAGTTATGTCCTATAAGAACTGTATGTTTTCATCAGCTGTTTGGAACTGGTTTGGGTTTGCAGTTTCTGACCATGAACAAACCACAGCCCACTGCAATATTTGTTTAAAAACTGTGACAGCTAAAGGAAGGAGCATGACAAACTTCTGTCAACATCTCAATCAAAGACACGCAGCTGAGTGGTCAAAGTGTGTCTCATTACAGAATTGACAAGACCACTATATCCAACAAACACACTAAAAAGCAGCCAACAGTATTGAAATCCAGTGGTGGACACTGGGCAGTAAACCAGTATCAGTGCTGTCAACAGTAAAATTTCTGGCACGGAATGGATTTCTGCATCACCGTCATTAACAATTTTTAAATGGGTGCATTTCAGTACATTACAAAAACAGTATCAATATTGGCACTGGCTAAAATTAATTTGTAAATATCAGCTTTTTTGTTTTTTTAGATTTATTTTTTGGGCCATTTTTGTGCCCTTATTAGATGGGGGAGGACAGTGGATAGAGTCGGAAGCAGGTTCAAGAGTCGGGGACAGACGAGCGGTAAAGGGACTCAGGCCAGATTCGAACCCGGGCTGCCCGCATACATGGGGAGCGCCTTTAACCACTAGGCCACCTGCTCCCCAAATATCAGCATTTCAGATTGTAGAGGCAAACACCTTTCAGCCCTAATAATGTGCTTTCTTCATGCACTGAAGTAGCATGAGTAAAGCCACTGTCTTTACTACTCTAGGATATTTTAAATAAAGAGATTACAGCTTTTATGTTCCAGGCAGAAACACCACAACAAGAAACAAAATCTTGCCTGAAGTCATTCACCATTAACCTCTGGCTTCACCTGAATTACAAAGAAATTTATGGCCATGTCCATACACCATCTATAAGAGCCCAAACCTTGTATCTCCATTTTTCATGGTTTTAATTTCCTTTTTTGATAAATCAGTGCTATTGGTCACCCTTTACACTTGTCAGTTGCTTTTAACCAATTTTAACCAATCAAAAAAAGTGTCAAAAAGATGCTGACTATGACCATTCAGTGTTAAATTAATTGAAAAGTACAGCATTTTTTTCATTCCCTGAAAAGTGTAGATTTTGAGATACAAGGTTTTGGTCCAACGCTAGCGATAAGCTGACGCACAGCAATTGTTGTTGGGTGATGAGATTGTAAAGCTGTTGCTGATCAATGTAAGGGGATTCTGGTTCAAGTCAAATATCAACTATTTTAACTTTTCTGTAAAATTTATTTTATTTTAATGCCTTAAAATATGACTCAAAAATGTGCTGTATCCCAAAAAAAAGAATGACAAGGCATCACATTTACTTCACATTGTTTTTGCTCTACTGTGCACGTGCTGGCATCTACTTTAAGTAATCAAATCATATGCTTGAGCCTTTGCAGAACTCCAAAACTTCATTTCTTTCAATCTGTAGTCTAATCCCTACAGCTCAGTCATTTTTATATTTCCTATTCTCACCAGTATTTGGATTCTCAAGAGTATAGTCACTTATTGCAGGTAACCTCCTCCTTAGTGTGCATAAAAAGCACTAAGGGAACAAAACCCTAGGGCCATAAGCAAAAGAATGGCTGAGTCAATCAAAAGAAAGCTATGAAATTGTGTGTAATTCCCCATTTACATCCGATCCATGAAAATCAAACAGGACAAGCTTCTGAATGGGGACTGCTCTAGATAGATTTTATAGCTGCGGAGCAAATGTGGATATTGACTGTGAAAAGACTCTGAAAATATTGTGATGTTTTCCTTATATTGTCACTACCGCATGATCAGAAATAAATCACATTTACAAGAGTAGAGACACCATGGATAAAAAAATAATTTATCTTAACTTAGGAAAGCTTTTACCTAAATTCACATCACATATGGAACATTTCAGTCCAAGGAGAAGCAGGAAAAGTAGGAATGTCACTGGAACAGGACATTCAAGAAGTTCAGATGGCTGTAGGTACCTTGCATCAGTTGCTAAATGGTATGCATAGAAACAAGGATGATTAGCATCTTGTGAAAGTTAAAAGGGGGCATTAATCGTACAACATGAGCATCCCAAAAAGTGAAAAAGGATTACAATGATAATTAACATCTTAGCCTTGGTGTTTATGGAACAATGTGATAATTTCAAGTGTTTTATTAATATATTTTACTGAGTCATCTTTTTTTATACCTTGTATTTTTAGAGTTTTAGCATATTTTAAAGCTATTTAAGTTAATCTAATTTAAATTAATATAACATTTTAAGTTAACCTAACCTCCTGTGTTTCCTCATTTAACGTGTACTTAACAATTGGATTGTTATGTGTAGTTGATGGATGGGGTGAGCTGAGGTCATGTGGCATTTTCTTTTTTATCTCTTTGTTTGTATGTAAAGTGTTTGTGCTACATTATTTTGTGGAAAAAAAGCAAGACAAATAAAATTTAATTGACAGGCCTGAATTTGTAAAGTATATGGTAAACAGACCTGAGCTTGTGCAATGCTTTAGTCGTTAGACTACTCAAAGCGCTTTTGCACCGCAGGTCACTCCCATCCATTCACACCATTCACACCCATTCACTCACATGTATTCACAGATGCCGAAGGGTCATGTTCTGTGGCATATTCATACCGGTTTGCATTGTTCATTTTCCCCATATGTGCCTCTGTCTCTTCTCTACACTCACCAGGACTTGGGCTCTCCAAAGTGCAGGTAGTTGATGCTGTACAGGTCCATATCTTCAGTGTGCCAGGAGAAAGATGTCTTCCACATACCAAAGTATAGATATGGAGTGTTAACGCCCTGGATGGAAACACCGCTGTCTTCCTCGATTACATCCAAAATAGAGTTCAAGTGGCCGATGTTCCACTCCTCCACATCCTTGGAGATCAAAAGCATCAGTTAAGAAAGCTTTAGACATTTGATTAGTACGGTAGATTAATGAGGTTTATTTGGTTGTCAAATTAGCTCAAGTTTAAGGGGAGGATTGTTTGTTCAAGGATCCTGAAGCTAATGTACCAACACAAATCACTCTGCTTCACTGACTTTAATGCAGGTCTTCTTGTGCACTCTGAAACAGTGCTAATTACTGTTAAAAACAAAACAAAGAAACAGTCTGACTCACCTGAATGATAATGTAAGATTTAAGATATTTAAGATTTAAAACCAACGTGTTTCAGGTATAAGTTGCTTGCAGTCAATTTATTCCTGTTTTCAAACACATTTCTTAACCATTTTTGTTTGGGTCCAAAAGGAAAATTAATACATTCTTTAAATGTTTTAATACCAAGCTGATATACTAGATTACTCCTCTTAATGACAGAGGAGTTAAAACTAAGCCAAAGCCTAAGTAGACTGATCACAGCGATTGAATAACATAAGGCAGAAATTAGCAAATGTCTGTAAACAGAGAAACACAAATTGAGAAAATGCAACACAGGAAGAACAAAGTCATTTTACCTCATCATACAAGCTGCCACTGACATCAGCACCATATATTGGCGAGACAAAGGTGAGGTTCTTCCAGTATTTTCTCTCAAGATCTTCATAGTTCAGGTAGCGGGGTGTACAGTACCTGTTGAGAAAAGAGGCATTACAGTGGTAATATTAATGAGATTGATCTAAGCCAGTGAAAAGCAGACTCAACCAAGCTACAGCTCTGAAGTCTAATAAATTAAGTATAACAGTTACTTTCCATTTTCTGCCCTTCTACCATTTACAAACACTGTTTTAAAGCAGGTTAATTACCTAGAGCCCATGTGTACTTTTTTAAAATAATATTCTTTCCAGCTGATATAATTCAAGTATCACCTGTAATACCATTCTCCAGATTTATTAAGTACTTTAAGTTAAACATGCACAAGTTACACATGCACATATTCATAATGAAGTTGATAGGTATGCCTTTGTTTCTATTAAATTGTTATTTATGGAAAGTTATTCATCAGTCTCAACAAAAACATTAGTAGATTTAAGAATGGTAAAAACTGTAAATATTATGGTTGAAAAAACACCTATCTTATTTCTTTGCCAGCTCCCAAAAACATTTTTTATGTGAATGCAAAACACTAAGCGCAAGTCATTTTCCCTTTCCTCTAATAAAGGGGTTTTCTAACTTCCTTGCCAAAGGCACACCTGAGATCGAGCCAAAATCTCAAGGCACACCATATCATGTCCATTTTTAAACTTGTTATAGTATCTTCAGTCATTGTATAGTTGTAGTTGTAATGTATGGGTGTACAAATTCCCAAGGCACACCTAGACTTGGCCTGAGGTACCACCAGTGTGTCTTGCCACACTATGTGAGAACCACTGCGCTAATATATATATTCATTAAATCGCTCTAAACTACTAAGTTATATACATTATTGCATACTCACATGTCACTGTTAGCCAATCGTCTGAACTCCTGCACACTAAGGGGCTTCTTCTGAATGTTGTATTGAGTGAAGAGCCCTGATTGGCCGGCAACCATCTGCTGTATGGGAGCATCGATCATCAGATCGTCTATGTCGTCATAGGTACGACGGGGCTTCCAGCCTTTAGGAGGGATCACCTGAGGGACAAAAAGAGGAAGAAATATTTCCTTAAACAGGAACAACATTTCAAAACTACATGCCATGGTCTACTTTTGACTTTGTAAAACTGCTTTCCTTATAAATTACAGTATGTGTAATCACACTTTGTGAAGATGTCAAACTGTAGACCCATATGGTGTAATAATTTAAAAAAATCCAAAGTGCATCACTCAAATTCATCAAAAGGTTCTCAGACTTATCAAAACCACACAATGTTATTTACATTAGGGTTAAAACGAAACTTTTTTGATGAGTTGAGACTACCTACCTTGGCCAGGCCTGCACGATGTGCTCCCTGAGACTCCATGTAAACCAGGTACTGGTTGAAATCCTTGAACTCTTCCATGGTTGGCCTGAAGGTCATGATCTTGCAGGTGGGGTTTGCAGGGGTGAACACCTCTGCTCCCGCCATCCTGTCACCTCACCAAGTCAAACCTATGGAAGGACAAAAATTTTACATTATGTATACAAATATGATGGTGGTGTATATGAGGTAAGCTAGGATCAATAATCACATTTTCTAAAAAATAACTGTAAAATCTGAAACAGGTCTGAGCTAACCGGAGAAGAGACACACAACTAAAAGCCAGGAACATTAACTGCCCCCCCCCCCCCATTTCCTACATTTCCTACTTAGTCATTAATATTTCTTTTTTATTTCTTTATTATTTTACTTAGTCATACTTGCAGTTGCAGGTGTCTTAACCATACCATATTGTATAATTCATGTACAATGTTAGGTAAAGGTTAGATAACCCTGGGTTATTCAGTGTATTTCATGCAGAACTTAATCTACAATTTAATTGCAAAATAAATTACAAGATAAGGGCTGGAGCCGTTGCAAACCACATAAAGCTCAAACACCTTTTTAGCCCAGTTCCAGTAATAAACTGACTATAAATTGAATCCCAATAATTTCACAAGTATGAGTGCTATTTTATTTTTGAAGAATCCCTTTAATCTAGGAGATACTAATTCAATAAACTGGTTAAGAAATGTTAGTTGTATTTTAAAATCTGAACCCTAAGATGCAAATTAAGGTGTATATTTTGTAACTGCACCAAGGAGACCAAGAGTGTATGAGAGACATCCGGATTGTGAAGTAGTGGCGGCTCCGCCACTAGATGGAGCCATAGAATCAACAAATGTCGATTTGATCCTTTGATCCTTGCTGATGCCAACAACCCTTTTCAGATTTTGTCCCATCCACCCATCCCACTCCCAACTCTGACTTTACCGAACACCCAGACAAAGGATCACACTGCCCAAAGGAAGGATGCTGTGATTTTTCGCTTTCAAAGCTACAACACTACAAACCACAACACAATGGCGTGCGTCTCGATTATGTAACAGACATATGCAGGCTAAATCGAGATATTGACAAAGAAAGCTATAGTGTTGGCTCACATTGTTTTGAAAGCAATACTCTTTGTTAACATGTTGGAGCATCCAATTTGCCGGTGATATTCGGCCTGTTATTTCTACATAAATGCTCGCTACCACTGAAGACAAATAAATCTCAGCTTAACTGTAATTCCGCTTTCGTTACACGAGCGTCGTCGCTCTGCTGATCTTTGTTGTCTACAGAGCCAGCTTACTAGACGTTTTGTTTTGATGCAAAGTAATGGCTTAACAGATAGCGCAACTTGCTAGCTTCTCAGGTACGCCTATTTTTATAGACATATTAGACTTATGAGACACTTTAACAGGGAAAAGCGGTGCTAATTGACTGTTGTTGTGAGTACTTAGGGGATAACTTCGTAGTAAAGATAGGGAAGGCATCTTTCACCACCATGCTAGCCTAGCTTTCCACAGGCTAGCTAACTTCTTACTGAACGAGTCAATGGGGTTTAAATGTCCCTCGCAAGGTGGCTGCAGACAGGGCCGTGGCTAGCTTCTTCGCTGGGTCACTTTGTTTAGAACAAATGAGTCTAAGACTTGTTTGAGGGTAACAATGTCAGCTCGTATTGTGCAAGTTCCATAAAAGTCAGACGATAAATAACAAAGCACACCCCGCGAGACAAATTGGCACGAGCGCGTGCCAACTTACTCGGTTGGCAACGCTAACGGTTAGCTGTTGATAGCTTGGCTAACTCAGGAGAACAGGAGTCACGAAATGCACATTGATTTCTAGTCACTCGGTACTATGGTTGCTTCCATGCACCCATTTCACGTGTATATCACTCGCTGTTTCCACGAAAGTACACAGTGTTTTACCTTGATAAAGAAATGCGGGTCGGTCTTGTTGTTTATCCCCTTCCTTGTTCGTCCAGCTGATTCACATGACAGCTGCTCTAGCTGCTACTGCTGTTGCTGCTGCCGTAGCTTCGTGCCTTGTAGAAAAGAGGGGGCGTTTCAGAACGCTAAACTATTTGTCAACGTGCTAACATGCACGAGCGTGTCAAGCTTGGTGGTGTACTGAGGGAGTCTATCCAGATAGAGTGAGATCTGCGATTCAGGTGGTAAACTGAAATGCCACAAATGTTGGTACAGAAGCGCCTGCCTGCTCATTTTATTGCATGATAAAAAGTTTATATTTTGCACATAAAAATGTCGCTATATCTGCCCCAATTCTTTAACCTTTGTCTATGTTTTTTAAATGACACGCTTTGCCCATTATATGCCAAAAACGATTTAAAGTGAAACATTTCCGTTGATTAAATGCTTATAATGAATTATTAAATCTGTCTGTCAGAATATGACAGTTTGGGATTTCTAATAAGTTTTATTTTAATTCAGTTTTACTTTTTGTATTAAATTCAAGCGTAAGCGACCATGTCAGTATATATACACACTTTCAAACACATTCAAATATACTCTACTCCTCAAATTTTATGGTTAAATAAAACTCAAGACCAAACGAACCATTGTGTGAAGTCTTCTTTTCTAAAATCAGGCCGTTTTCTCTCTCAAGGCTTGGGTGTACATGTCAGTCAGTAAGAAATTGTAAAAGACGTTTAAAACTATATCTTGTCCTTAATTTTATTATATTTTAGTTTTTCAAGCACACAGTTTCGTTTTCGTATCATTGAAAGGGTAGTTTTTATGTAGTTTAAGTTAACTTCAAGGATTTTTACATTTTCGTTATTTAGTTAGTTTTAGTTACCTTTAATAACTTGGTCTGTCAGCGCCCTACTAACGGACAGAAAACAAAGATTATACTTATAACAGCATCTATGTTGTCTAAAGGTTGTGTGTGATATAGACATAACATATGACTCGTTTTTTCATTTAATATCTGAATAGATGTTCTTAACAAATGTGCTCTTGCCGCTATGGGAAACTTTCACAAAGAACTTTGAACTTTTTTCAAAATATTACGGTAATTTTGATATTTTCTGAAATTGAAGTTGATTGACAAAAAATATTAACTGAAGGGAAAATACGGTTAACTTTCTAGAAGCCTACAAGCATGTGTGCATTTCTTCACGCGTTCCGTAGCATTAGAACTAACCCCCGATGCATCAAAAGCCCTGAAACATTTGTTTATAAAAGTAAAACGTTATGTGTAGAGACTCGCGAGGAAGCATCTGAGAAGGAGTGGCGTTGTCGCGTGCAGTGACAATCGGTGAACTGGGAGGGTCGCTGATGACTCTCTGCAAACATGGCTGCTCAGGATGAACTCAGTAAGTTTTCTCTCTACGTTATTTCAGGCATTATCTCACCAAACGTCGTGCTAATGGAAGCTAAACTTATACTAAACAACAATCATTGCATTGTAACGATTAGGTCTTTTCTCTGAAACGTTAACGGTTGGTTCAGTTAAAAAACTGACTGTAATGACAGCTAGCTACTCGGCTATACTGTTAGCTAGAATGCTAACGTCAGAAGGCCGTTTGCCCAGTCATGCTCAAAATGAAACCATCACGTAGGCTATTAATATGTTTGTTTAATCAAACTTTTAAAGTGCAGATTTACATCATGAATGCTTATGCTTATTACAGATCAATTTTGCATGATGACTCTATTTCTTAAAAGCCTGTATTATGGCATAGAAATGCCAAAATGCGTGGATAGTGCCTCATTTGTTGTAGCTAGCTGAACCATGCCGATTGAAAGAAGGAAGGGCTGGGTGATGGTTGCACCAACACAGCAGCTGACAGGACGAGATTATTAGCCAAAATGGAGCAACCGAAACGAGGAGCTCTCATCTTAGTTCCCCGTGTGAAGACTGTATATTGTACCCCCTCTAAAAGAAAGCTGAAGGTCGAACAGACTGGTATTGCTTGTGGTTGCATACAAGAAACAGAGATGTTATCTATTATAGGAGAGTGGGTGCTTTAAAGAGGTTGTATTGTGTATTCTTTGGGTGTGACAAAGATATACAAGAAAATGAAAGCTAAGAGGTTAAATGTAATTTTTTGCAGATCAACTGGAGCGTGTGTTCCTTCGCCTGGGCCATGCAGAAACAGACGAGCAACTCCAGGACATTATTTCCAAGTTCCTCCCTCCTGTACTCCTCAAACTCTCCAGTGTACAGGAGGGCGTGCGAAAGAAAGTAAGAGAAGTGTTTTCTGTCTTTCTGCTGAAGAGATTGCAGATAATCTCATCTATATCTAGGAACACCTCAGCAAAAGTGTACATGTCACAGTCTTAAGCTTTTAAAACCATCTTTTTCACCCAAACCAAAATAGACCCAAGATCTATAACTGGTAATAAAGGGCTGACTCATTGATTTATCTCCAGAATTGGAAAATAACCATTGAGCCTTCTCCATTAGGTAATGGAGTTGTTGGTCCACCTTAACAAGAGGATAAAAAGCCGACCGAAGATTCAGCTTCCAGTAGAAACTTTGCTGGTACAATACCAAGATCCAGCAGCTGCCTCATTTGTTACGGTAAGGACAAAATGTACCCAGGAACAATTTTAATGTACATTAGTAATGTCAAAGATTGAAGACTGCAGCTTTAAAAATTCCAGGTTAATGTGTCCAAAATGAGATGCGTCTCTGACAAGGTGCTGGACTTTATTAAGCACTGTTGTAATGAGATGCAGTCAGATAGATATGTTGTAAGTCACTGCAGCTGTTGAAATACTTGTTTTTAAGACTTTTTGATAAAATACTCATTTTTTTTGTCACTTTGGTATGCCAGTGAAGCATTTTGAATTGGTCTAAATATTGTCAGTATTAAATAGTAGTTTAGAACTCAAATGATGTTGAATTTGATTAATTTTGGTTTGCTAATAGAGGGAGAAGTATTGATATTTTTCATTTGTGTTTCTCAGAATTTCACAATCATTTACATTAAAATGGGATACCCACGTCTGGAGGTGGGAAAACAGTGTGAGTTGGCCCCCACACTTCTCACTGCCATGGAAGGCAAACCACAGCCACAGCAGGACAGGTGAGGGAAAATATTCTCACTCACACACAAATTGAGATGCACAGCGTTATTTACCTACCATACCAGATAGAATGGAAGTATATACTGGAGTTACTGCTTCATTGATACATTCAAGCAAAACATGGATACTGTCTTAGTCCTCTGGATGCAGTGCTGGCCCTATTCTTTTGTTTCAGAACTGTTTTCAACATGCTCTCTCTCTCTTCCTTCAGCCTGATGCACCTGCTGATCCCTACTCTATACCACATGAAGTATCCTGCAGACACATCTAAGGTTGCACCTCCATTTAACTTAACCGAGAGGCCGAAGACAGTGCAGTTGCTACTTGAGTTCATGTTAGATGTATTGCTAATGCCCTATGGGTGAGTTTCTGCTGTCTGCTTTGGATATATAGTTGTATGATCGGGTTCTTTGAATATGTGTGTTTGCTATTTTTCAGATTATTTCATCATTTGGAAAAGAAGCCTTATTTTATCGCTCTGACTTCTTCAGGTTTGTGCTCAATGAATCCCCAACTCGCCCTGCTCCGTCCTCCTCTCAGGGAGGCTCTGGGGATGGGACAGTGGCTACAGGCGGCCAGGGTCTCCCTCAGCCTCCCCCAGGGATGAGTGTCTATGCTGCCAAGAGGGTGATTGGAGAGGCCCAGTGGAGCGCGGAACAGCTGGAGCAGGTACCAGTAACTTAACCATGAAAATAAATGCTATATTCTGGCATTCTGTGCATGTTTGTAAAAGTTTGGAGCCTCTCTAAGTTAAAATAGTTAACACTTCTTAACAATGGTAAATGTAGGCATTGTGTACAAGCATGCATTGAACATCTAATGCGGTTTCCAGTTTATCTTGTCATCATTGTTTCAGAGTTTATATGGCCACAATGCACATTGCCTGCTGTGAGTTTTTACTGACTTCTTATAATTTGTACGTGTGTTTGACAGTGTAAGCTGGGCATAGTTAAGTTCATAGAGGCAAAGCAGGTCCCAGAGGTGGAGACAGTGGTGCACCTGGTGGTGGCATCAAGTGACACCCGACACAGTGTAGCCACAGCAGCAGATCTGGAGCTAAAGAGCAAACAGAGGTGGGTAAAGCTTGAGTCATCAGTGGTTCATATGCAGACAATAGATTATTAATCACTCAGTAATTTTCTTATTTAGCCAGTAAAGTACATAGTCCGCTAACTAGTTTTTGAAAACAAAACCTGTTAAAACCTTTGAGACACCTTGAATTCATATTACTCTGAATTTTGTTGTTTTAATTTCTTTTAGCATCATCGATTGGAATAATCCTCTAATAATCAACAAGATGTACAAGGTGTATCTGGGGGATGTTCCTCTTAAAACAAAGGTTTGTCAATTTAATATTTTTTTAAAAAAGTGCTTGTTTTTATAGTTGTTTTTTAAAGATTCGCTAGGTGATGATAATTATGTCTGTATGTGCACAAGGGGGGCAATATGAAGCAAGAGCTGAAGCATGAGCCTGTAAGCACAAGAGTCAAGCTTAAAATCCTGCCACATCTTCTACGGTCACGCCTGGCTGCAGAGTGTTTTCCAGCTAACATTCAGGTAGGATCTTTACCCTGATGGGAATTCTTCAAAAATAATATTTGCAAACATTTGGTGCTTAAGCTTGCTCAGGTTTATGTGCAGTAAATACTCTTGTCTTCTCCGTAGGTTGTATATGATGGTCTGTTTGGAGCCAGTACCAACAACAAATTGCTGTCTCTTACCTTGCAGTTTGTCCATCACATCTGCATGGTGTAAGTGTCATGCACTTATCAGTTCATTTTAAGTAAGCCATTACTTTTTTGTTGTTGTTGTGCATTGGACTAGTCATATTTAAACATCTTATTGGCTTTACTTAGATGTCCTGACACTAACAAACCTTTGGGACTGATGCTCCTTAATGGTCTCACCAAACTCATAAATGAATATAAGGAGGTAAAATAACAATTGACAATACATT
The DNA here is from genome assembly GCF_018320785.1 of Cheilinus undulatus. Lineage (NCBI taxonomy): Eukaryota > Metazoa > Chordata > Actinopteri > Labriformes > Labridae > Cheilinus > Cheilinus undulatus. The sequence continues at coordinate 27,413,929 of NC_054868.1, read as the reverse complement.
TTTAAATTCCAACTTCAAATTTAATTTTCATACTGTTTAATAAGGATTAGAAATATTTGTCATTGCAGGATCCCAAGTTACTCTGTGTGGCCTATGCTGCTGTTGGAAAACTTTCAAGGTATCATGAAATAATTCTCTTTTCTCTGAGAAATTTTCACTTCTAAAATGTCAAAACAAGCTGACAGTATTTAACTGTTACATACGTGTCCTTTAGCCGCATGCCACAGCTGTTCACAAAGGATATTGCACTTGTACAGCAGTTTTTTGAGTCCATGTGCAAGGTAGGTAAAGGTCCCTTAAAAATCGTACATAATCTGGAATGAAAACTTGTTGTAAGCTCCTGCTCTGAGGAGATCACAGTGTTTTATCATATACTGATGTAACAAAAAACTCTTCATTAGGAGGAGCCGGATGTCCGCCTTGCCATCCAGGAGGCTTTGTCCATGATGGTAGGAGCTTATGCCAACCTGCAGGGGGCACTGCTGAACCTGATGGAGGCCCTGGTAGCTGCATACATTGGAAAGGTGAGAATTCACAGGAAAAATACATTTTTTTTCACTTTCTAAGTTTACTAGTAAATAACTGGGCATGGGGCCAATTATGATGTCTTATTGTTTGTTTGTTTTGACAGCCGGAGGTGCAGGTTCGGCAGGTGGCCATGAAGTTTGCCAGCACAGTGTTTGCTCCTGATCATGTGCCATCAAGATACCTGCTGTTACTGGCAGCTGGAGACCCGTAAGTCCCAAAACACAGAATGTCTGTCAAGGGCTATGTTGAAACATGAATGCTTGATCTAAATTTTAACAATAAGTACTGGAAGCACTTTAAGTGTCATATACTCAACAGTTACAAATTGATTAACTGCAATTAGTATGATCAAAGTTTCTGATTGTGCATGATGCAGAAGCTGAAATGAGCTGGGTGTCTGTATTGTAGGAGGGAGGAGGTGTCCGGAGAGGCCCAGAGGGTGCTGAGAGCTTTACCCACAAAGAGCTCAGAGAAGGAGGGACCAAAGCCAATGCCCTCTTTTCCTGACATGGTGGCTTATGTCCAGGAGAAGGTGAGGCTCTGGAAGCAAGACAACAAGCTAGAGGCCATTCGTGCATAAATGATGATTAAGTCTCATATCCTTTTTGTCTTGTCATTATCAGGCAGCTCAGAGAATCAAGACTCCTGCTAAGTATATCGTTGGAACCGCCACTATTCCTTTCAACCCATCTGCATTTGCAGAAGTAGGTATTAAGTGCCACAGCGAGGTTTTTCAAATGCAGATTTTTTTCAGCAGTTACTAATTTATTTGTTCTTTTCAGATTGTTTTGTACCTGAGGATGTGTTTAGCCCACAGCGCTGGAGCCACGCCAATGTCGACACGTCTTGCAGACATGCAGGATGATGCACCAGCCATTGGACGCTACGTCCAAACACTGCTGTTGTCTGATCAGCCCACAGTGTCAAAAGGCTCTGAGGCAAACCCTGTTCATGTCTACATGGATCTGCTGCAGCAGCTGCTTTCTGCCGTAGGGGGTGAGAGAAGCGAGACTGGTCTGTCCTCAGGGTGCATTAAACGTTAAGATTGAGAACATCCTCAATGGTTGCATAAACTTCTTGCAGTACATTGAAATACATTTCAGGTATTATATGGGGCTCATTGATTACTCTGACTCAAAGTCCAAACTATACAACAGACATTGTATAGTTTGGTTTTATTACACAGTTAAGCGATAGGTTATATTGGGTCCTAATTCCATTAAATAATGTCTAATGATTTATTTAACATGCATTTATTGGAATGTTTTGGTTATTTATTGCTCTTCATCTTTGCAGGAATTCCAGTTATGTACTGTCTATTGGAGGTCGTGTCTGTGTGCCCAGAGAAACTTGCTCCCAGATTTACTGATAAAATTGACTGGATTAAAGTGAGTGTTCCCCATTTGTTAAATGCATTTTCATGATTAAAGGGTGAGGGAAGCCAATAATTGAACTAAATCTTATCTGTTATGTGTCATGAAACAGTCAACAATATGATGCCCTGTGACATATTTTAGCCATAAGACCAATTCACATATTGCTGTAATAATGATATTTCCTCCTCCAGAGTCTTATGAACACAAATAAGGAAGACATGAGGGAGCTTGCAGCACAGCTGTATGCTTTGGTGGTTTCCACTATGACTGGGAATGAGCTGCAGATGGCTGTGCAGAACCTGGTCAAAATCACCAAAGACAACCATGTAAGACACTCTGTCTTTGCAGAATAATTATTTTATCAGTATTACTCAGTATCAATTTTGAATATCTCATATTTAACTCATGTACATTTGTGTTGGTTTTGTTGAATCACAGAGTCCTGAGACTCAGCATGGTGCCATCTTGGCTCTGGGCTACATGGTGGGGAGGTACATGAGCAGGAGGAAAGCACTAAACTCAAGCGACTCAATGCACAACGTGGGGCAAGAAGATGAGGAACTTGTTGCCATGGCGACAAAGACAATCGGTACTTAATTAATTAGCATCAATGTTTTTGTAGTCAAGGCAAAGTGTTTGTGTTATTTTCAGTAACACATGTTTTGTTTCAAGATGTTACCTATCATATAAGTTCAAACAAAGTTGTGTTTTTGTGTGCATGTATTTCTATCCAGGTTCTTTCCTGGACAACAATAGTGCAATGCTGGCTGTAGCAGCTTGCACAGCTTTGGGGGAAATTGGACGAAATGGCTCCCTGCTGATCCCTGCAGAGGGTGAGGGTTTCACCAAACTGTCAATTGTGGAAAACCTGCTGGCTCGGATCCCTTCTGGCAAAGAGAGCACGAAGGTAACCCAGTGCTTCACAAAAGAAAGCAGTTGCTAGGATATGTAGTTCATAGATGTTGCACCCTTTCGTCATGATATGTTTGTGATTTTTTTTCTATACTACCTCTTTTAAAACAATATTATCTCCATTATTTTAATGATGAGTAGAACTGAAAAGTGGCAAAGCTTAGGAAAAATCACAGATGAAGAGAGATTAATTTGTGAAGATTAAACTATGTTGATGAGTTTGCTTGCAGTTTTTGGTGATTAAAAACAAACAAATATTGGAATTTTTGTTTCTACTTCTAGATGAAGGAGCGATCGATTCAGACATTGGGTTACCTTCCTGTGGGAGATGGAGACTTCCCTCATCAGAAGAAGCTGCTGCAGGGTCTCATGGACTCTGTAGAGGTAAGAAACTGACTGAATGTCAGTAGTAGTATCACTAGCTATCCAGGACTTTGTAAACATGCTTGTTTTTCTCATTAAACTCTGAGCTGGTATGATTTCATCCCACAAATCAAAGAAATAACGACTTTCAGATTTTTATCATTATAGTCAGGTAAGGGGTTTCAAGCTTTCAGGTATTAGAAAGAGAGGGGGTTTCTAACTCCTACAAATACAGCAGTGTTAATGCTCTTACATTGAACAGTCCACATGTGACACTGTTTGAGAGTGTTTTTGGAAACACATTTCTTACTGTATTTTTCCTTTTATAAGGCCAAGCAGGTGGAGCTGCAGTTCACAGTTGGAGAGGCTATAACCAGTGCTGCAGTTGGCACCAGCTCTGGAGCTGCCAGAGACCCATGGACCTGCACAGAGGACCAGTACAGTCCACCACACAGTAAGTACTTTCAGTGTTGGTGGTTTAATTTCCATCTAAACTGTTGTCTATGTGTTTGGTCACTGTAGAGTAAGGGTGAGGATTGATACGATACCACACGATACAATACAACAGTGGTACTCAACCTTACTCCATCCAAGAGCCACATTGTTAGGAGAATATTTTTGCAAGAGCCACAAACGGGGGGTGGCCTAGAGACTTGTTAAAATATTACCAAGTGTTGAGGTTGAGTTATGATGCACTTCTAAGAGCGGATGGATTATGGTTGGCTATTTGGGGTTTCAGATTTTGATTTTTAGAAATGCTTTCATTTTTTTTTCACTCATTTTTACTACATCGCCTCGTTCTGTTTGGCCTAATTTTGAGGCTTAAGTTTACAATACAGTATTTATTATCAGTAGTACATTAAAAATCAAATAAGACACCTCATTTAGACAAGTTTCTCTCCATATTACATTATGACAGCATGTGGTTTGTGTGTGAGACAGCACATCTCAATGAATAAACTAACATGAGAGACGCACCCCCACCAGACTTTCTCAGTTCTCTCTTTCACTTATGCATGTTCCTCTGTCGCGAGCACAACCCACGGTAATAATATACAGATAGAAAAAAAGATAAACATTTAAATTGGGAAATAAAGCCTGTCATCTGTGTGTGGGGAAACAAATTTATTGATGTGAGTACCGATGAATCTTTTCTGATGACAGTGTTTCCTTTTATTTAATCCCTAAGTAAGCCATAAAAGAGCCTAAACTGGTCACTAAAGAGCCGCATGTAGTTTAAGAGCTGCAGGTATGATGTATGGCCACAGTAATGTTGATATCACAATATAGCAATTTTTCTATAATTGACATTTTGCATTACTTATGGTATGTCTTTATCTGAAGAAAATGAGATGCCTCTTAAATGGTCAAATACAGGATTTCTATGTTTATTGCTTTCATGTGATGTCAGTGTCACCTCTTATCACCCTTCATCTTTTCTTTTCTCCTCTGTCTGACATTATCCAAATGTCTTCTTCTTTAGCCAATGAACTTCTCTTCTCATTGTCCTCATTTATATCATAAGTGCCACCGTAAGGAGTCATCAAACAGTCACATAGTGAGTCAAACTGGCAGAGATGTCCGTTAAGAGCATTATACGGTTTTAGTTTTCATAAAGTTTGATTATATCAAACAAGTAAAGATGATTATACAGTATACTGCCATATCAGTATTTGTTCCATTCCTGCTGTGGGGCAAAAGGAACAGCATTATTCTGTCAAAATGTGGGGGTTTTATGTATGCATGATGTAGGTCTTAGGATTGACTGCCCATGTTACAATGAATTGTGTGTCTTTCAAAGTGAGAGTTTTTTTTGACAGTGTGGGCATGCTGATGGCAGAACATTATTTTTTGTCCTGCAGATATGTTTTGCTATGAATTTTAATATATGGCACCTTACCCTCTGCCTGTAATATTTAATTTTCTTGAGCATTAATTTATAGTCAGTTGTATGTTGATCAGATCAATACCTCAAATGGTCCCTCAGAAAGTTTTAAATTTTTAATATAGAAAAAAAATCTAAGTAACTTAATGAAAACCCCACAGCATTCTGCTTCAATCAATCATTCAGTCAATCAATCAATGGATGAAAAAACAAAGAAAGAAGAGGGAAATTGAGAAAAGAGAGAGGCAGATAAAAAGGGAGAGGAAGGGGAAGTGCAAAAAGGGAGAAGATAAGCAGAGCAACAATAGAAGATAAGATAGATTTATGGCTGTTTTGGCCGTATTTCCATCTTCCATTCTCTACGATATTGCTATGACATCAGTAATCCCTTTCTTTCACGTTTAGATGTAAAAAGCAATGATGTGGTTCCTTGGGTCCTCAACTCCATCCTGACTAAGTATATAGCCAGCCAGAACCCTCATGTCCGACAAGCAGCCTGCATTTGGTTGCTTTCACTGGTCAAGAAACTCAGCCAACACAAGGAAATCACAGTAGGTCTATTTTACAACTTTTACTTCTTTGTTGTCCAAGTTCAAAAATGTATTATGATAATCAAAAGGATTAACTTGATACTTGACACGCATCATAACATTGTTTGAGTCTAGAAGAACTAAATATTTTCAAATAGTTGTACTAATCTGGGGTATTGCTTTTTAGTGTTTGAGATTAGGAGGTCAGGGTTTGCATCACAGCTGTCTTAGTTTTATTTATATGCTAATTACTTGTGTTTGCAACTTAAAAAATCATTCTGTTTTTGTGCTTTCTAAAGTCCAAGCTCAAGGAAATTCAGGTGGCCTTCATCTCTGTTCTGTCAGACCCTGATGGTAAGAAGATTTCTGTGTTGCTGAGCTCTTTTCAGATATACAAAATGAAACAGGCTGTGCGTCATCCTCTTGTTATTCATCCTCTTTTGTCTAGAGTTGAGTCAGGATGTGGCATCTAAAGGTCTGGGTCTTGTCTATGAGATGGGAGGAGAGGTCGACCAGCAGCAACTGGTGTCCACTCTGGTAGAAACTCTCATGACAGGCAAAAGGTAACTGAAAGGTCAAAATGAAAGACAAAGAATTATGACAAGAGCTAGAGTCACAGATGGTTTAAGTTCAGGGTGGTAAAAATGATCAGAAATGTTGTTGTGTGTAATGATATTGTTAACTGTCTGTGAAAACAGAGTGAAGCATTCTGTCTCTGAAGACACAGAGGTGTTCCAAGGAGAGAGTTTGGGGAAAACCCCTGATGGGTAAGTGATACATCACCACTAGTGACCATACATTTCTACGGAGCCCCTTAAGGGACATGGAAAAAAAATATAAAAATGGGAGAAGAAAAAATTAAAAATGATGATGATGATTTTTTTTAATATGTTGATGGGGAATTTTTTTTGGAAACGGTTTGCGAGATCTTGTAAAAGTAGATTGTAATCATAGACATAATATGTACAGTGATTGAGGGTTTTTGTAAATGAGATGATCCTCTGCTGAGTTATTATGGCGGAAAGGCAGAATCCGTAAATATCTTTCTAACTTTACCTAAGTTCGAAATTGGCCTTGAATGAAAAGACATTAAATCTGTACTTAGTTGCAGGGATGCTTTTCGTATTAGCGACAGGCATTTGAATAGATTTTTGAGTGAAATGTGACTCTCTTGTCATAACACTCGGATCTGGTGGACCTGGTCGAATTCATCAGCAACCAGTTGTAATCCTCTGGACAGCTGCATGGGTACAGATGGGTGTGTGCCAAATGTTGTGTAGGCATTAAGCCATTTGACCTTTCCTGAAAAGCCACCGATGCTCCCCTTGATACATATTCCATATGGCTTCATTTTATCGTGTGAATTCAAGTGGCGGATAAAGTGAGCTCCTTTTGCAAACTAGTTATGTCTTCTTAAATGGCTCACTTGTCTTATTGAATGCCCTCTTGGATCCATCTCTTTCAAACCCATTTGTACGTTTTCTTTACTTACACGTAATATTTGCTCTGTGAATTTGGCACACACCCATCAGTACTGTGCCGCTGTGTGGAGGATTGCAACTGGTTGCTGATGAATTCGACCAGGTATGCTAGATCCGAGTAAGTTTTACAATGACAGAGTCCCCTTTCACCCAAAATACCTTCAGATGCCTTTCTCTGAGACGAGAAGCATTTCTGCAACAAAGCACGGATTAAATGTCTTTTTATTTTAGGCCAGTTTTGAAGTAAAAATCAATGGATCTCCCCCATGGATGTCGCCCTCCATTGTTTTGGTTGGTTTGACCCAGAAGTAGTTACTGCTATGTCATTTCAATCTACTTTTGCGAGATCTCGCAAACTGTTTTAAAAAAAAAAATTCCATGATTGGTTAGTTTTTTTTTTCTTTTTTTTTGTTTTGTTTTGTTTTGTTTTTTTCCCCTCCCATTTGTTATTTTTTCTCCCATGTCCCTTAAGGGGCTCCGTACATTTCTTCTTTTGTGTCAAAGCTTATGATGCCTGATTGCTTGGGTTCTTTTTCTCTTTTTTCTTTAACCCTGTCTACTCCTGGTAGTCATGGGCTGACCACATACAAGGAGCTCTGCTCATTGGCCAGTGACCTGAACCAACCAGATCTCGTCTACAAGTTCATGAACCTGGCCAATCATCACGCCATGTGGAACTCCCGCAAGGTACAATGCTTTTGCATCGCCCTGAGCCCTTCACATGGCCCTTTTTTTTCTATCTCGTCTTATCTCACCCTCTTCACTCCCCTTTTAGGGAGCAGCTTTTGGTTTTCACATGATTGCAGCCAAGGCTGGGGAGCAGTTGGCTCCATTCCTGCCCCAACTTGTGCCCCGTCTGTATCGCTACCAGTTTGACCCCAACCTGAGCATCCGCCAGGCTATGACCAGTATCTGGGATGCACTGGTCACTGATAAGACCCTGGTAGGACTTTGCACACAATAAATGCATATGTTCAGACAAATGGTGTTAGGTGATAAGGAGACTGTAATCAGAAGTTTGGTAAATGACTGTATTTTTTTATTCAGGTGGACAAGTATCTGAAGGAGATCCTGAAGGATGTCATTTCGAACTTGACCAGTAACACATGGAGAGTTCGTGAGTCCAGGTGTGATAACGATACATTTCATTCACAGAACTGTTGACAATTATTTTATCTACTTTTCTTGCTTAATCACTGTATTTAGACTGATAAGGCTAAGCTTGTTCCCTTAAATGTCTTCTGTCTTTTCATTTTATTTTTTAGGTAGATTTTTATTTAATTTTTTGGAATTAAACAGGTTACACTTTTTCTGAAACACTTCTCTTTTTCACCCTCAATTACGTTATCTTCCTGTTTTTTGTAAATAATTTAATTTAATTTGCTATTGTAAACAATAAGGGCATTGTTACTTTTGCTTATTTCCAGTACAGTCAACTGTTAAATCATAAATTGCAAGTAAAAAAATCATGTAAGCTAGAGGCCTAAACTACAACATTCTGATTTCCTTCCAGCTGCCTGGCTTTGAATGACTTGATTCGTGGCCGCCAGGCTGATGACCTCGTTGATCACCTAGCAGAAATTTGGGAGACGCTTTTCAGAGTCCTCGATGATATCAAGGTGAAAAGGAACAATTTTTTTTTTTACTCTTCAGAGAAATTAAGTTTGTCAGATTCTGCTGAAATCAACATTGTATGCACACTAGTGGTGTAAAGATAATCCGATATGGATCGGTTAACCGATCTTGACGTCAGCGATCCGAGTGCACCAGTCAGCGGAGCCCTGGACCGGTAAAAATGCAGCAAAAACTGGTCTTTGGATCAGTTTTAACGTTAGAGATCGGTGCATTGTTTGCTACTTGTTATCATAGCCCGTTCCACCATGTTCTGGCTCAGCGTTTGTAAAGCTGCGCAACCCGCGGTGACCTTTTACCTTTAAACGAGAGTTCAGTTTGCCGTAGGTGCTCGCTACGTAGCTACCTCAGGAAAAATTCATGTGTACTTTATATGAAGGATGGATAATGACTCGAAATGTCAGCCCATCTGCTTTGGAGAAAAGTGATTAAGAACTACGGCGGCTCATAAATCTCACCTGTATAGGTGGAGGAGCTAAAGTTTAGCTAAGATGATAACGTTAAACGCAGCACAAACAGACCCAAACATAAACACTTTTCTGAGTTAAAACTCGGAGAAGTCTTCAGTTATCCCCGTAACAACATCCCCTTTTCATGGGGTTTGTTGGGAATGATTGATTTGGTGACATAATCAATACATTTGAGCCCACAGATATGATATTAAACAGAGAGGACTTCACTGAGTTGGAGATCAGCTGTTCTCCAGTGTAATAATTCAAGAATGAAAACAATCAAGAATGGTCAGATACACAGAGAAAGGAAATAACGATAATTTACCAACATGTAGACTGAATACTCACATGAAGAGGAATTGTGAAAGGAAAAAATGTATAGAAAGCTGTTTTAAATTGACTGTTTTCAGTATTATTTTAACCCCTTGTTCTCCTGTACCAGCAAACACACAGAGCTCTGTCTATCCAAATCTCCTTGTGACTTTAAATTTGTTTTAATTTGTCCTTCTTGGGAAAATTTGATATTTAGTTTTTACTGTTATTTGGATTAATCATGCTCAGGAAGTTACAAGTACAGAAGGACGAACATGTACCAGTAAAAACTCATTTTAATATTTATTTCCCAATTTTATGTCAAAGTAAGACACCTGGGCACCTGGGTGTGATGAAAACTTTCTTAAACATAATTTCAGAATGTTAGCACAGAAGGCCTGGCATTTAGTCTGTTTTATAAATTAGATCAAATAAACTTAGATTATTATGAAGTGATCTTGTTTTCCCCTTTTTTGCTAATTTGTGTTAAAGCAAAAAGTTATTTTGATTCTATAATCAGACTGTACCAGATCGAATCGGACTGAACCGAATCAAAATGGATCGGACCAAATTGTTCTGTATTTTAATAAATTGTCAGTGAATCAAATCGTAATCTGTGAATTGAGATTCGAATCAAATCGTCTTGAGAAGGAGAGGTTCACACCCTAATGCACACTAGATCACAAATTGCTCAAAGATGTTATGCAGAGCAGTAAAAAAAGCTGCAGGTTAACTAACAGAACATAAAAACATTTTGGAAGTCTTATTGAATGTTGTATTGATTGTTGTTAAATGTATTGATTTTAATCCACTGTCCACTGTTTTTGTTGATCAGGAGTCAGTCAGAAAAGCTGCAGACTTGGCACTGAAGACACTCAGTAAGGTAAAGTTCTTCAGCAGAGTATTCGCCAGCATGATGAAAATATCTTTGTTTTTACTTAAGGCTGACACCTTTGACTCAGTTGGTTGATATGTTCTTGTCCGATCAAGATCCAGTTTGCTGGTTGGTTGCGTGCATGTACAAGAACGAAACAGCAAGAGCATGCAGTTGAATGATTGGGAGTCCTGCAGCAGGAGACAGGGAGGAGCAATGCAGTACTGGGCAATCCAGGCAGAGAGGCACACTAAGTGATACAGAGCATGTTATATTCTGATTTCTTCACAGCGGCAGTAAATAACTTGGAAACAACATATCTTGAGTGTCTATACTCTGCCCTTTGTCAGGACCTTAACTCTTGCAGGCTATTTAATTCTCCAGTCAGCACATATGTGGTATTAGGTCCCTTTATCATTGCAATAAAATGTACATGTCAGCATTACTGTATTTAACAGACAGATGGATAGCAGAAGAGAGAAAAGATGAAGTCTCCTGGTCATTAAGTCCTGACCAGCAAACATTTTCCCTTCAACTCCGTAAATAAACGCTGAATGCTGTCTGATACACGCTCATACATCGCGGACTGGAACAAGTGCTCCTGTTAATAGTTATAAATTTATGCAAACAATTATCTGAGGACATTTGTTAGCCTTTGTGATGCTAAAGAGTTTTCGTGCCATGGTCATGAAAATTATATGGTTAAAGGTAGGTGCTCACTGATCCTCACTGAGTTAGTTGCAATTTTAGTGCAACATAATAAGGATAAAAACAACTAATAATGCTTTTAGGTTAATTTTCCAGATCATTCAGACTACCTGAAGGGTGCATTGAGGAACCTTTTAATGGATTAAACAGATTTTGAGATTCAAGGAAGGTTTTCTCTCTCTCTCTCTCTCGCTTCTCTCTCTCTCTCTCACTAATTTATTTATTTGTTTATTACCTCCACCAAGGGAATTATGTGATTGGCAGGGTTTGTTAGTTTGTTAGCAGCATAACTCAAAAAGTTATGGACAGATTTTGATGAAATTTTCAGGAAATGTCAGAAATGGCGCAAGGAAGAACTGATTAGATTTTGGGACTGATCCGGATCACCGTCTGGATCCAGGAATTTCTTTGAAGGATTCTTTACTATTGGGAGATAGGGCTAATGGGGGAGGCTTGCGCTCTCCGAGTGCTTTTCTAGTTTATTAATTTATTCATTTTTACTTACCTGAATGATAAATTGATTGGTCGGTCTGTAGGTGTAATTTCAGTCCAAGTTTTTCTGTGGTTGACTGTAGCCCAGATGTTTACATTTTCACATACAGTTCTCTCTCTCCCTCGCTCCCTCTCTCTGGTGTCCAGGTGTGTACACGTATGTGTGAGTCGATGGGCTCTGCTGCCCAGAGAACTGTCGCCATAATGTTACCCACCCTGCTGGAGAAGGGCATCGTCAGCAATGTGTCAGAGGTTCGCTCACTCAGGTAAAAGCCGCTAATGATGGAACATTTACTGCTTGTCTGTCTGTCAAGTACCACTTATTAAAATCCCCAAGGCAAAAGGAAATATTCCTTTGCTGTTCTTTTGCAGCATGAAAATTATTATTTTCTGTTTGTTTTCAAATAACTCCATCTTATGGCTTTCTTCCTTGGTGGATCAACAAGTACTTCCCTTGTGATGGTGATGTAAAAAACAAGGTTTAAGAGTTTATGAAGGCTTCACAGTGACAGTTTAATTTGTATGAATTATCATACTAATTACTTGTGTAACCTTATGCAGGAGTTGTGCTGAGAACTATATTCACCTTGCCAGAGAGTGCACACTCCTCATGCGGTTTATCACTCAGATTAACAATGATATAATTCTTCTTTATGAGGGTTTGTCAGTGATGAGAAGTGATTTACAGATTGCAGTTTACAAAAACACCTTCTAACCCGTTTGTTGTAGAGAGTCAGTAGAGGAAACATTTTCTTGATTGATTGACTAAAGTTTTGTTTGTTAAATAGAAAAAAAAGCCAAACCCAGAAACACTCAATTGGTTTGCAATGTAATTTTTTAGCCTCAAAACACCCACAGTGCATCCACCTGTCAGTAAACTCAGCCTAAAAAGAATAGTATACAAATAATTCCCTTTTAAACAATAAAGAAATGGCCTGTCTAGAGACAAGTTGTTTTTTGACCCAAGCTGTGGAACTAAAGCAGATATTTCTAGCACAACTTCATTTGCTAGAGGATGAAACGGTTTTAAAGAGAACAGATAGCTCCAGCAACATTTGTAACTCCTAAGACTGACACATTTCGGCTTGTGGTCTTCGTTGGGGTTATCCAAAGCACCTTCTGTTTTTCTTTTTGAAACAGAATTTAAACATGTTTATTTCTGCTGTAAATTATGACGTTTTTATTAGGGCCAAACGATTTGCAAAAAAAATCTAATTGCGATTTTTTTTTCCCCAAATATTGCGATTGCAATTTAATACGCAATTATTCTCGGGCTAATCCTATGTATTTTTTTGACAAATTCAAGCAATAAATAATTCCATAAATAAGACCATGTGTATTGACAACAGTGACATTATTTCTGAAGCAATTAATCCATATTAGCATGAATCTGAATATGGGGGTGCAACAAGCTTTAAGCTATAAAAGGGGGGGGGGGGCTTCATCAGTTTTAAATAGAATGAGCTAACTAGTTTTGCTCCCATTGCAAATGTGATATCATTTGCTTCGTTTAAGGGCATTATCACTTTATGTCACTCATTTTGATTAAGAAAAACATACATAAAACACAAAAAGAAGGATTATTGTTAACCATTATGAATTGCATAATGTGTATAAAACCTCTGCTGCTGCTGCAAAAATGATTTATTAAACTGGTATTTTGACACATTTCAAGTTAAAGAAATATTACAACTCCTGGGATTTGAAAATTGCAGCAGGCCATATTGCAATTTAATCCAATTTGTGATTAATTGCCCAGCCCTAATTTTTATATGATTTGTAATCAGCTATCCTTGGCTTGTGGAGTTAGCCTCAAGTGTACACCTGAGAAACTGCAGTATTTGCTTTCCTGCGTTTGCTGTTGGAAAGTAAAAAATGAAATGATAGTAACCAGTCTGATTTTTTTTTTTTACTAGTATCCAGACCCTGGTTAAGATTAGTAAGACAGCAGGGGCTAGACTAAAGCCTCATGCTGCCCTGTTGATCCCTGCACTCCTGGAGGCTCTCAGCACCCTGGAGCCTCAGGTCCTCAACTACCTCAGTCTCAGAGCCACAGAGCAGGAAAAGGTAACTCGGCTTCAGTGTCATAAAGATCTGAACCAAATCCTATTTGTTTAATTTCAGAGTCATCATGTGTTCTTTTCTTCCTCTTTAGAGTGCCATGGATGCTGCCAGACTAAGTGCTGCCAAATCCTCTCCAATGATGGAGACAATAAACATGGTAAACAGAAAAACAATCATCATTTCTACTAGTTTTTTTGATCAGTTAAAGTGTTTGTTGCAGTTCTGAAGACGGACTGTTAAATGTCTCCACTTAACACATGATAAAAGCCAGTGAGTTCAGTTTTTTTTAGGTCTTGTGTTGCTCTTTGCTCAGTGTCTGCAGCACCTAGATGTTTCTGTGCTTGGAGAGCTGGTTCCCAGACTCTGTGAGCTGCTTAAAAGTGGAGTTGGCTTGGGAACAAAGGTAAACACAATAGTCACTAATTCCTACTTTGTCTGTAAAAGATATGTTGAACTAGCTGGTTTATGTCTATTGTTTTTCTTGTCCTAGGGTGGCTGTGCTAGTGTTATTGTATCACTCACAGTGCAGTGCCCCCAAGACCTTACTCCATACTCAGGTAAAAAAATAAAGGTTCCTCTTCTGTTTGTCCCAAGTTTTAAATGTGTGTTTTGTTCAAGTAAACTCATCTCAGGTATTTCTGTTTTAGGTAAACTGATGAGTGCCCTGCTTAATGGTATCCATGACAGAAGCAGTGTAGTACAGAAACAATTTGCTTTTGCATTGGGACACTTGGTCAGGGTAAGCAGTCCATCTGATGAGCAATATTATTTTCATTTTCACACAAGTCAAGGATTGCAGAAGCGTGATTTTTCTGGCTTGTTTTTTCCCCTATCAGACAGCAAAAGACAGCAGTGTAGAGAAACTACTACTGAAACTCAGCAGCTGGTACTTGGAGAAAGAGGGTAAGAATGCAAAAATAGAATGGTTTTTATTTGATATTAAACCTTTTTTTATTCTCAGAATAGCACTAAGGTTTCTGTCATTTCCAGTGCTGTTGAGATCAAAAGCACATTAAGCCGAACAAAAGGAACAAATAGTGGACAGTTACATTTTATTAAGTTCAGTTTTGATCAATTGACTCTTCATTTTCATCACGTCTTTTAATCTCTTTAATAGTTGTAACTACTGTGACTGAATCAGCCTGTAAATATGCGCGAGTGCCTGCTCAGCCGGCTGATGGGCCAAATAAAATGAATAACAGTTGATGGAAATGGCCATCCAAGAATCTGGGGCAAAATGTTTTCCTGATTTTAAGGGTTTTAATGATAAAACCCAAAAAAGACCTTTGCACAACTTTCTTACCAAAAGATCTCTATAAACTGCATGTAAGTGTTTTATCAATATTTTAGTCGATATGTGCAAATCTAATTTATGCAGACAAAACCGCTTGACATACCCCACCACCCCACACACAGTTTGTCCAATATTCAAGACTTCACACTAGCAGGGTTAAATTTGGATATTATGATACCTTTTTTATTTTTAAGGTTTATTATGGGTGTCTTATGCTTTTATTGCTAACAGAGGACAGTGGATAGAATCAGAAACAGGGATGAGAGAGCTAGGGAGAGACATGCGGGAAAGTGCCACAGGCCAGATTCGAACCCGGGCCAACCCCATACAAGGGGCGTGCCTTAAACCAGTAGGCCACCTGTGCCTCATTCTGATGCTTTTTTACTCAATTTTTTAAAAATTATGCAGTCTCCATTGTTTTGATAATCAGTAGTATTGGAACAGTACCAAAGCTTTTAAAAACTTTAGCTCTTCAATTATATTTTTGACTAGAAGCTGTCACAGATGTACCGAGGATTTGTATTTTTGTTGCCATGGTGTTGAAAAAAATATCCATATAAGGGGTGTAATCAGGGCTTGACATTAACTCTTTTGCTCACCAGCCACGGTGGCTAGTGGTTCTGCAGACTTACTAGCCACTAGGTATTTCCACTAGCCACGATTCTGGTATTTGGAATCTATGAGCTATGCTAAGCTATGAGTTTCACATGCTTTAATAAACGAGGCTACGGTCTGTTGCTGGCTTAATACTGGCAGTGATTTAGCACTAGTAACCCCTATACCCATTGTTCTTTACCAACTACATGAGCGCTCACCCTATAAATCAGAAAAATGATACATTCCTCCAGGATGCACAGTTTTTTTTTCTATTTTGTTGTATTTTTTTACTATTTCAAATCAGTATATGTTATTAATTTCTGTGCTGATTTTTATTTTGCGTCATTTTGTTTTGCACTGTTGTTTTAATGTTCAGTATGCCACAGATCACATCGGCTATCACTGGTAGTTTTAAACAACATAATGTGGAACAAACTGTAACTAACACTTCTGTCATTTCAAAATAACAAATCTAGGAATAACCAAATGGTGAACCATTACACCTCAGTCAGTATTTGATATGTCAGAACCATATCTAAGTTTAAATCTGGTATTGTGGTAAACCCCAGAGATTAGAAAGTGTTTTGATTTAAGTGTAAAAGAAAAGGAAAAAAGATTCTTCTGACTAAATTCATGCTTGTACACCGATCAAGAAATATAAAAGGTGGTTGCAAGCATTTCTCCATCCATTTTTGATGGGTTATTCAATGATTCTGGGTATTTTCCTTCCTCAATATTGTTTGCTGTACCTCCTCTGAAATCCCTTGGTCAAGTTTTGAAAACCACCTATGTAGAACTATCAATGCATGTTTATTTTCCACTAGGTTCTGTGTTTTCCTCACTTGTTTCAGCATTTAAAGCATGTTTATTTGTAAATGCATTTTATCAAACAGTATTTTTTAACTGCACTCTTCACTATTCTTCAACCTCTCTCACTTCCAGAGCCTGTGTATAAGTCGTCATGTGCGTTGACTGTACACGCTATCAGCCACTACAGCCCTGATGTGCTGAAGGGCCACGCAGGAGTGGCTCTGCCGTTGGCCTTCCTGGGTATGCATCAAGCACCCGGTCCTGATGAAGAGAAGGGTGAGAGCCACGATGCCACGCTGTGGGCTGAGGTGTGGCAGGAGAATGTCCCAGGTAAGAAAAGCTCCCCTTTCTGAATTGAACAAGATCCACTGTGTAAAAACTAACATTAAAATAGCTTGAAAAAAAAACATTATTATCATTTGTAGCGAAAGAGCAGTAAAATGAATGTATGTTGTTTAGATGAAACAAAGACATATGGTGTTTAGATATTTGTAAAGGTTGGTCCTGTGGACAAAGAGACTCTGCTTATCTCTTTGCTGATTTTGTTTTGTCTATTTTACAGTCAGATGTGTCTCAATAATTAATGTTTGCTTTTTTAAGTTGTAAACAAAAGCCATTTGGAAGAACTTCATCTGACACTTACTCCATGGCAGCTTTTTTGGCTTTAAAATAACTATATTAAAGAAATCATTCTCTATGGTTGTGGTCTTTGTTTTGTTTGTTTGTTTTTGTGGATCATATAGAGACATCAGCTTTGAGTTCAATCTGTTTTCTAACCTCATAGGAACTTTTAATGTCTCGCTGGTTTGAACATCCATATGTCATAGAAAATTGTGATAACAAACTCTTCAAACTTTCTGTGATTCCAGGAAGCTTTGGCGGCATCAGACTCTACATGACAGAGCTGATTGCGATCACGCAGAAGGCGTTGCAGTCCCAGTCCTGGAAAATGAAGGCTCAGGGTGCAGCTGCCATGGCAACTGTTGCCAAGGAACAGACAGGCTCGTTGGTAGCACCACACCTTGGCATGGTGCTAACAGCATTGATGCAGGGGCTATCTGGACGCACATGGGCGGGCAAGGTAAGGGGAGATTTGAACAAAAGATAACAGTAAAAAAAACAAAAAAAATTGAAAAATAAATAATTTAGATCTTTTTCCCTGTTTTTCCTTGTTCAGGAGGAGTTGTTGAAAGCCATCGGCTCAGTCGTCTCCAAATGCAGGTAAGCCACCTTTAAGAACGTCTTCTATGCAGTGGTCTTTTTTTTTTTTTTTTTACAGTGTTTATATACTGGTTATTTTACTTTCATCACTCTCTTTCAGCACGGAGCTGCAGAAGCCGTGCACGGGCCAACCCACCATCCCTGAGGTGTTGGAAGTTGTGCTGAAGGAATGTCGGAAAGAGAGTCTAGTTTACAAAATGGCGGCTCTGCGTTGTGCAGGAGATGTGCTTCAAAGCTGCCAAGAGGACCGTTTCAGCAACCTGGCTGAGATCCTTTTCCCTCTGATCAGAAAGGTTCAACAACATCCACTTAGTTGTAATTACAGTGGAAGATTTAGCAGCATTTCAAGAAGCTCAATCCATCTTCCTGTTTTCCATCAGAGCTGCCCGGAGAGTGGTGCGGCATCTCCCAGGTCACTGGAGGATGAGGATGATAGAGATGTGAAGGAGAGGGAGCTGCAGACTGAAGCTCTGCTCTGTGCTTTTGAGAGTCTTGGAAAAGCCTGGCCTAGAAACCCCCAGACTCAAGGTTGGTTACAGTCAATTATACCATGGTCTTGGTGAATACTCAATTCTGGTTGGCTCTGGAAATTCCATTGGTGTCCATTAACTTCTGATATATGGACACCGTTGAACATCACAAGTAGTTCTTGTCAAAATATTATTACACTCTTCCAAGTTAATATGCAGCCGTTAGCCGTTACTCTGTTAGGAGTAACTATAGCAACTTGAGACAGTCATATTTTCTGAGCAGGAAGTACAGCACTGCCAGCCTAAGGAGCCTGCGGACCGGCATCAACCGTCACTTAACTGACATAAATAAAATGACAGACTCCAGGTTTAAGACTAGCAACGTAAGACGGTCTTATCTTCTATATCCGATGTATGTCTTGTTTCCAGGCTCACCTCAACTCTGAGAGGTGAGAGTCACAAAAAACTCACTTCCCTCCTGTTCTGACTGCTATAAACTATTGTCAGAAGATTTAAATAACATAAACAAAAGAAAAGAAGCCCGGCATGATAATATCTGATAAATATTGACGTGTCTGACGGACCTGCAGAGCGTGGACAGCTCCGTTTCACGTCTGTAACCTCGTAGTGCAGAAGGGGGAATTACTGTATTTATATAACCAGCTGGTCTGCTAAAACTAAGCTTTCTATCAGATGACTGTGCATGTTAACATACAGGTAAATAGTCTGATCACAGATGACTCTCAGTCTTACTTGTCTTCATGTCTTTTCATTAATAAATCCATTTAGAAAGTGCGCATCAGACGGTTCAGGCCTCCACGTCATCCATTAATCCCTAATAATTGGACACCTCGTCGGGCATTAACCCCTACATAAACATGTTTGAACACGTTGAACGCAGTGCTGACACCACATTGCCGGTAAAATCCTCAACTCCTTGTCACCTTCTGGGTTATCCCATCTCTTAGAGCTATCACCATGACAGCCATATTCTAGGGAGAACTTTACACCTAGTAGGGGGTGGGTGTAAGATTTAAGTTATAACTTAAGCCTACGTTGAAATTATCACGGCTGGTGCAACACTGTAAATGTTAGGAGAGTGTAAACTCCATTTTAAGTAAGAACTTACGCTCAAACTAGGCTAGGTTTGAACTTGCGCACAGCTGGTGCAACCCACAGCTGATCTCTGTGTCCGTCTGTAGCTCGTTTCCAGGTGGAGGTGTGTGGTCTGATGTGTGAGAAGTTGAAACTGAGTACCTGGAAAGTCCAACTTGGTGTTCTCCAATCAATGAAGGCATACTACCAGGGGTAAGGAGCTGTTAAAAATATTTTACTTACAGTTTATTGTGATATTCCTTTACATCACCCTGTAAGGATGCCTGTGATTCATATTTATTTATTTTTTTTCCACTTTAGGTTGTTGCTGTTGGAGAAAGGCTGTGAGGACTCTGATGCTTTGTCACAGATCCTCACTGAGACCTGCGCTGCTCTTACGTGCCCTTTAGGTAAAGCCTCACAGTTTTAGTGTTGGATGAATTTAAGTTTTACTAATCTGTATTATATTCATTTTTTTTTTTTTTTTTGGTTTCTAGAAAACAAAAGTTACTCTTCTGTGAGAACAGAGGCCTTGTCAGTTGTGGATCTGATTGTAAAGAGAACTGGAGGTAAGTTTTTGCTGATGTTGTGACTGATTTCAAACTGAATATTAGCAAGAGAAAAGTTTATTTTTCTTTCTGTTGAATATGCAGCATAACCTAATATTTAGCTCAGAGGTGGATATGACATAGTTTGCACTTAGTTTCCACTAAATGTCACAGTTCAAATGGGTTCTTGTAACCAGCGTTCCTGTTTCTCTTAACATTTTTCTGTTCTACCAAAGGAATTACTTATGAACTTACAGCACAGCTCAGGAAATTTCGATGCTTGTCGGACTAATAAAGCTTTGATGCACACTGATACGTCTCAACAAATATTGGATACACTGCTGTGAGATTTTGTCCAGAGTCTTATGGTTTTCCAGACAAATAATGCTTAAAAACTGAAGTGATCCCTGACGTTGTCCGCTAGCAGGTTCACATGCAAGGTTTGGTGAAATGTTTGGACTTCTTTTAGATGGATTGGGGCAGCTTTGATCAGCGGTATAGTTGACCCACCAAAAGGTTCAGGGTTCGGTCCCCATCCCCTGCAGTAACATACATGATATTACCAAAAGTATTCACTCACCTGCCTTGACTTGCATATGAACTTAAGTGACATCCCATTCTTAATCCATAGGGTTTAATATGACGTCGGTCCACCCTTTGCAGCTATAACAGCTTCAACTCTTCTGGGAAGGCTTTCCACAAGGTTTAGGAGTGTGTTTATGGGAATTTTTGACCATTCTTTCAGAAGCACATTTGTGAGGTCACACACTGATGTTGGACGAGAAGGCCTGGCTCTCGGTCTCCGTTCTAATTCATCCCAAAGGTGTTCTATCAGGTCGAGGTCAGGACTCTGTGCAGGCCAGTCAAGGTCATCCACACCAAACTCTCTCATCCATGTCTTCATGGACCTTGCTTTGTGCACTGGTGCACAGTCATGTTGAAACAGGAAGGGGCCATCCCCAAACTGTTCCCACAAAGTTGGGAGCATGGAATTGTCCAAAATCTCTTGGTATGCTGAAACATTCAGAGTTCCTTTCACTGGAACTAAGGGGCCAAGCCCATCTCCTGAAAAACAACCCCACACCATAATCTCCCCTCCATCAAACTTTACACTTGGCACAGTGTAGATAGACAAGTGCTATTCTCCTGGCAACTGCCAAACCCAGACTGGTCCATCAGATTGCCAGATGGAGATGGAGATTTTACGTGGCCTACCACTTCATGGCTGAGTTGTTGTCATGCCCAATTGCTTCCACTTTGTTATAATACCACTGACAGTTGACTGTGGAATATTTAGGAGCCAGGAAATTTCACAACTGGATTTGTTGCACAGGTGGCATCCTATCAGAGTACCACGCTGGAATTCACTGAACTCCTGAGAGTGACTCATTCTTTCACAAATGTCTTTAGAAACAGTCTGCATGTCTAGGTGATTGATTTTATACACCTGTGGCAATGGAAGTGATTGAAACACCTGATTTCAATTATTTGGATGGGTGAATGGATACTTTTGGCAATATAGTGTATCAGTGTGTCTTTTGACAATACACCGGATATGGATGCATGCTCTTCCAACTGGGCTAAAGTGGCACCCACTGGTCACAATACTTGACCCCAAATAGTGTCTAATATCTGTCCATTCCTTATGTTTTAAACCATCTTCCTGCAAAAAGCAGATAAAATGGGGTGAAATTTATGCCAGGTACATCATAACATCATCAGCATAATGTGTGAGTATACTTATAGTAGCAGTGAGCTTGAAAGCTTTAGTGTGACCTGTATAGCCTTGCGGAGGTGCTGTTACGCCTGTAGTGCCTTATTGTTGTTTATCTTTGCTACTCTTTTTTTTACTCCTTGCATTCATAAACCACACATTTTTATTGAAATCAGACTAGTACAGCAGATTTTAGGGATAAGTCAAGGAAGCTGTCATGTAATCTAGAACATGCGAGTAAAATACATATTCCTGTGCATGATGTTTCAAAGATTTTCAGTACCTGTGTCTGTATTGAACTGTTTTCTGCTCGTTATGCTTACAGAGAGTGAGCAGTGGGACTGTGTGTCGGTGAAGAGCCGGGAGCAGCTGCAGCGCTCTCTGTCAACATTGCAGTCAGACAGCAGACCTGACCTAAGGGATAAAGCCCAGGAGCTACGCAGGCACATACAGAGTCAGCCCTGAGCTCACACTTACAGAAATCTAAACAAGAAAGTCAGTCATGCAGTCACAACCAAAAAAATACATCAACTTCCTCTTTTCTTCATCAGTTAAAAAACAACACATTACACACTCTATTATCTGACCAATGCAGTGATCTCTTAAATGCACACATTTTAAATACTTTCAGTACTTATCCATATAACCTGTGAGCTTGGATGCTGACTTTGTTTATCAAACTGCTTCACTCAAGCCGTCACTCACATTTGGGCTGAAAACTTTACAATTCAAAGAGACTAGAACACAGCTTGCTCAGAGTTTGACCTCACAGTGAAAGTAGTAAAGGGCAAGGCTATCATCGAAATGTGTTGAGTTTTATTTGGTTCATTAAAGTGGACAGTAAGATAATTATGATAAATGCTATATAAACCAATGTGTTGGGTTTGTGGATGCTGTACACCTGTAACCCCAAAATGGGGACTTTTACTACTGTTGTGGGTTTGCCTACTCATTAAATGTTAGAACAACAGCAAGGTTGCACATGTTGGCTAACACATACAGATGATGAGTCAACTCTCATTTGAAGTTGCACTATCTGGGGTTTGGATATGTCCTTACTTTTTACAAGTTGTGAAAGAAGTGAGACATTGATATTTCCCTCTGTGTGTCTGTAAACAGTGTCATGACTCCTGTCTGCAGGATGAGTAAGAAAGATGACAGCCATTTTTGTGAAGTGTTGAGAAACAAAATACTGCTGTTAAGATCAAAAGTGATGCTGTTTGAATTTGTTCCTGATAGAATAAAACTACATTGACAGTTTTAACAAGTTTGAATGACTGTTTTTGGGTTGAAGAACTGCAAATAAATGGCGTTTTATTTCTAATTCCATACAACAATTTTGGCATATTTCAGAAAAGCTCAAATTGCCATAATTTAATGTAATTTAAATCTTTAGCATCAAAGATTTTCCAGGGACTATTATGATTAATTTATATAGAAAACAAATTCACAATATTTACATGCATCAAAGATATAAACCACCAAAAGTGTGTGAAATATTTATTGCCCCTGTTCAATTCAAAGAAGTACAAAGAAAAAAGTCTTGAAATAAGGTGCAACTTCTTGTGTATGCATTTTTAGTTTCAAATTTGATTCAAGAAATGCAGAAAGTTAAGATTTTTATAAATAGCCTTCTTGCAATGTTGCTATGTTGTCGGGGCACTTGTATCATCTCCCAAGGCAAACTGGTCCCGGGGGAGGGTCCAGACAAAGAGCGATTTAAAACATCCCTCATAACGCAGAACCCAAAGAATGGAGTCAGAAATCTTTTGAGGACAAATTTGAGAAAGAAAAGGTGTGTCTATTGTTCCAACTTAATGTTTCCATTTGAGATCTATTTTAGGACAATTGGTCACATGACATGAAAGCTAATGAAGAAAAAAAGTCAAAATTTGGCAAAAAATTTAACCCAAAAATGTTTTTAAGAAAAATGTGAGAAAAAAAGAGGTGTGTCTTGTTGTTCCAACTTAGTGCTATCATTTGAGATCTATTTTAGGACAATTGGTCACATGACATGGTAGCTATTGAAAAAAAATAAAAAATCAAAATCAAAATTTGGCAATAAATTTAACCACAAAATTTTTTAGGACAAAGTTCTAGAAAAAAAGAGGTTACTTACTAAGACATAGCTGTGGTCATTCCTGCAGCCACACAGGGCATTCTGGGTGTTTGCTGGCATTGACAATCAAAATTACATTTAGAGAGTATTCAGCCCAACTTAATTTTTTTTCAATTGTCTTGTGTTGAAGCCTGATGCTACAACTTAAAAAAATCATTTTTATCATTAATTTACACACAGTGCGCCACCATAACGAATTGAAAACAGAATTGTAAAATTTTTTCGCAAATTAAAAAAAAAAAAAAAAGAATTGAAATATCAAATTGACAGAGGTACTCAGACCCTTTGCAAAAACACTTGAAATTTACTCCAGGTAGGTGACATTTTGGCTTTACTGAACCGTAACAATGAATTCCTCCAAGCTCAGGCCTGTAGATTTCATTCATAGGTGCTTTGTCTCCATCTTGTGGTCATTAAAGCAAATTACACTGATCAGTGACTACAGCACAATAGATGACTGGCAGCTTCCTTGAAATATTTTGCAGATGTTTATGGCCTGTTCATTTGGTCTGGAGTAAGCCTTGTGTTGAGCCTTTCTCTCCGTGTCAGCATGGGGAAAAAAAGAAACAACATAGTGAGTAAGATAAAACAACTGAGTTATTCCATCAAAATGAAGAAAAATAAAGTTAGATTTTATCAAAACTCTTGGTTACAGCAGTTACTGCCATATACCTCTGAAATAAAATACAGCAAAGTCTGGTTTGACATGATTAAAAATGCATTTAAAATGTTTTAATATCAGTCATAATCAAAATATCTTAAAGCTGTATTTGCAGTCAAATCATTATCTTGTGCAAACATCAACATCTACCTTTAAAAAACATCAGACTACAACAAAGTGGTTAATTGTAATATTGTCAAATTATATGAGACAAGGTTTCACAGGACGCATCTGTTGTTTATGCTGGACAAGGAGTCCCTGCATGAGATTGGAGGAAACTCTCTGTGCCAGCCCTGCCAAAAGTGCTCCGGTGGGAACTGCGAGGTCTGAGGTCATCCTCTTTGTCTTTTAACTCTTTATCTTCGAACATGGACCCATATCTGGAGTCACCACTCTCTGACTCAGCCCTGTCACATCAGTCGCTGCTGTAGTCAGTTTCTTCTTCATCGATTCATCATCAGAGACCTTGGGTGGAAATGTTTGAATTAAGTTTTTTTTCAACAGAAGTTAACAAGTTGCATTAAAGTAAAATGGATTCAGCTTGTAAACTTGATTTGAAAGACATCATTCACTTGTTTGTTACCGATTGATTAATCTTTTTAAGGATCTCCAACAATTCCTTTTAGAGTGTAGTCCAAATTTATAGGAGAGTAGACCCCCTGATACATTTGTTGCTAAGTAAAAGTGCCAGGAGGTCATGGAGATGATACCTCCATCTGTTCTATTAAACCATAATGTCAGGCCTCGATGCGTGCTTGATGTGGACTCTTCACTACCTGGTGCCTACAAACCATTCACTCATGGGTGGTCCATAAAAAAAATGTATTTAAGTAACAACTCGCTCTTGTGAGAAATGCAATTTGCAATTTTACATCACTAAAGAAAAAAAATGTTTCAAATGATAACATTTGGCTTAAAGCTAACTTTCATACATGATACAAACAATAATGTAGCCTAAACATGGTCCTGATTATATATTTGTATAATTTTTGCACTGTGTGTTTTATAAAGTCTACAGGTCTGTTACCACAGCCACAGTAACTTGTAAAGGCCAATAATAATTTTTTATTAAGTTTGCAAAAATTTGTGATGGAGAAAAAAAAATCTAAAGATTAATTTTTGTTGTCAAATCTGACTAGTTTTGGCCCATGCTGTGGAAATACAAACACAAAAGATATGTCAATAAGCAATCAAGACTTGACAGATGGATTTGTTTCACACATCCATGGAAAGGGCAGAGCCTATGAAAAAAAAAAAAAACCTTGGCGAGTGATTGGATTAACATTTTGTCACATCTTTACGGGCCAATCAGAGCAACAAAACACGTGACGTAGCCGCTACCAAGGTGCGCCCCATACCGAGGAGTACTGCATAACAGGAACCATGGTGACTGTAGACATGTCAGTACATGACTTTTGCTGTTTTTGAAAAGTACAACACAATTCTGTTCTTGGTTCTTTTAATGAATAAATGTTGTCAAGTTCTGATAAAACTTTTCTTTCTAAAAAGAGAAATGGTTCTTATGTATCAAGTGTCCTCCTTATGGAGGTGCAAACATTTTACATTGTGTGTTTCCACATATTTTGTCTGAAGTTTCTTCTGTCTTGCTAAACAGTCATAAGACATGTGGCCATTATGAACTGGAAAAGCACTCAGAGAGTGCAGACCTCCACCATCAGCCCTATCTCCTAATAGTGAAGAATCCTTTAAAAACATTCCTGGATCGAGACGGTGATCCAGATTACTTCCTCCCTGGTGGGGTGGAGACATAGTGAGACAAAGCATTGGCTTCGCTAAGTGTGGAATGTCACGGTGGAAGCACCCATGGTCTCACCGGACACAGAGGGCAGAGCGTGAATATTCCTTGTGAGCATTGTGAGTATTCTCGCTACAATTCGCTGTTTTTCTCTCTGTAACGCTCCGACTTGTCTCCTCGACCAGGCGTGTCTTTCAAATTCTATAAACTCCAAAACTTTGAATAAGTTACTCATGTCTGCCATCTCCTGGTATAAAGTGGTAACAGCACAGACCACCACCATTAGCCCTATCTCCCAATAGTACAGAATCCTTTAAAAAATTCCTGGATCCAGATGGTGATCCGGATCAGTCCCAAAATATAATCAGTTCTTCCTCATTCCATTTCTGACATTTCCTGAAAATCCGTCCTTGACTTTTGAGTTATGTTGCTAACAAACTAACAAACAAACCCACCCGATCACACAACCTCCTTGGCGGAGGCAAAAATAGGAGTCAATTGATAACACTTGACTGCTTTATTTAGTAAAATAAATGAACGCAGTAGCTGCACATAAAATCCTGTAGCAGAAGAGCACAAAAACAGAACAGTAAAAGGATGGTTTAGAAAATCTAATAAATTTACAGATTAAACCTGTTAAAACTCCCAGAAACAAAGAAAAGGAGAATATACACATTGATTACTGATAATATTAACAGATGCCACTTCCTCATGTTAAGTGACAGGAGTTAAAGAAAGCTGTATAAAAGAATTCAAAGCAACTATTGGGCTATTTCAGTGCTACGATTAGCTGATGAGCTGTTTGTTCCTCTTGTCTTTTAGACGAGCTTTCTCTTGGCCTTTCTGAGGAAGATTGGCGTCACTCTGGCTGAGTGCAGTCCGTGAAACTGTGGACATGCCGTCGACAAACTTGGTCTTGAAGAGGACGTTGGCGTTGGTGAACATGCCGTCCTTAAGAGACACCACAACAAACTGCAGGAGAGGAATAAATTAAGCAGGTTTTTCATCACATTTAGTTAGAGGAATGTGTAAGAGATTCAGCACAGATTATTTAGTGTTAAATATGAGTATTAACTAACCTGCGAGTGTCTAAAATGTGTACGCAGCATCTGTCCAATGTTCTGTGTATGTGACAGATCTAGGGCAGCATCCACTTCGTCCAAGATGTAGATGGGGGCAGGTTTGAAGAGCAGCATGGCCAAAATAAGAGACAAAGCCACCAAGGATCTGAAAACACAAAGAGGAAAATCAACAGACTCCATCAACATCCATAGAAAGTATATAGAGAACAGAAATAAGTCAACTGTAACAGTCCCTGCTGACCTTTGACCTCCGCTGAGCTCAGTAAGATTCTCCTTCCAAGTGTTACCCAAGGCCACCTTGAACTCAAGGCCATCCAAGACACCACAGCCCTGAGGAGGAGCCAGTTTGGCTGTGGCCCCTGGTAGCAGAGTGGAGAAAATCGAGCCAAAGTCTTTGTTTACCTGCAAAGACAAGCAAATTATGGTGTTAGAAGTTACAACTACAGAGTTCAGGTCAAATGCAATAAAAAAAATGCAGCAATGAAAATTAAAGCTATATTTGTCCATGCATTCCAGTGACAGCTGAAACAAAGTGATTAACACCAATATAAGAAAAGAAATGATCCGCTTCACACCTTCTGCCAGGCCAAGTTCAGAGCCTCATTTTTCTTCTGGTCCAGCTCCTCAATGGTCTGCAAGATCTTTGCTTTGTCGTTCTCCACAATCCTCTTCTTCTTCATCAGGTCATTGTACTAAAAAAGTAACAATTGTGTTTAAATTTAGTTGACCTATTTGTTAAGACAGCCACCTCTAACTCCCTTCTCTGTGTTTCTACCCCTCACCCTCTCTTCTGCCTCGTTCAGCATGTTCATGGCTCTCTTGTTGACATTTCTCTCCAGCTTGTTGGTGGTCTCCTCCAGCTTCTTCAGCCGCTGACCGGCTTCTTTTGGGTTGTTGGTCTTAAAGTCGTAGGATGTGTTTGGCTGGCCGAAGAACTGACGCTCTGATTGGATCCAGTCGTGTTCCTCCAGCATTCGAGACACCTGAGGGAGAAATTAGACCAACAAAAAAGGGGATTAAGATTTATTACTGAGCCCTTACCTTGGCTGAGAAATTAAAATCATAAAAATATCCTAATGAATTATACGGACTAAAAGGAGCAAATCAACAGTATGTACATGTACCTTGTCAGCAGCATCCTGGGTGTCCTTGCGGTGCTTACTAATGTTGTGCTCCAGTTCCTTGATCTTCAGCTGGACTTCATTGTTCTGCTCCCTTATTTTATTGGCTTCTGAACTCTTCGCCTGGAGTAAGATTCAAATATTTACATTTAAAGATAATTAATTTACTGAAATTCTTATATCTAGGACTGGCTATTGATGAACACCTGACAATCAAAAAAGGAGAATTTCAATAAGAATCTGTACATAATAAAGTTGAATTATGTTGTGATCTTAGACAACTGAAACACAGAAGTATAAATCTTGTGTTTGTCCTATTATGGATTATGGTGCAGGGGTTTGGGGTAATGTAATCGATTCAGATTTGAACAGTTCAGGAAAGAGGCATTTGCTGCTTTTTGGATGTGCATAAAAATGCCCCAAAGCATGCATTAAATTGAGGCATATGGGCAACATGGTGCGATTGTGGAACAGACACATCAATATGACAGACAGCAGACTGACTAAACAAATGTTTTACTGGGACATGTCTAAAAATTATTCCTGGACTAGAGAACTAGCAAAAACACTCCTATGTTTATAAAGGTCGAAGAGTTTCTATCTTAACCTGTATATGCATGAGGGTAATCTAAGAAGCGTTAACACTGATCGCCAATAGCGTCAGGCGCTATGAGCAACATATACGCGAGGAATAAAAGGACAAAAAGGATTGTCCACCAGTACATGATCCCAGATGAATGAATTTTAAAATGATAAAATGATCATCAGGTGACCTGCGGATGTGCCGCTCAGTCATAGTCCGATATTCACGGCACACCTGCCCCCACACACCTGTGAGGGACCGTGAGTATTCCTGCCTGCTGTGGTGAGAAAATCAAGAGAGTTGCTGTGGACATGAGCCCAACTGTCGCTAATTTTAACCACATAATCCACTGGTTTGTCATTTTGCAGCCTGATATATGGGAGATAGCAGGCTTTGCTACATTACAAGAGACAGACTTGTTGCGAGAAATTTATCATAAATTTGTATGCATTTGCTTCAATCTCACGCCAAAATTCAGCACTCGTTCAACTATCATGGACGTAAAACAAGCGGGACATCGATCCACACACAACTTTAGTGGATAAACCAGCTGCACTGGAGAACACAAAGCATCCCAGCACACATGTGACCCAGCTCTGACACGGGGAGGAGAAGGCGGGGCTCTCTGGTCAGTGAGCGTGTAGGTCTGCTCATAACAAGGACTCAGAAATTAAATGCATTCGTGTAAACAAGATAAATAACACAAGGCTATTTAGTTTGTTCAATAAAGGGACCTGCTCTACAGGAAAGGTATCCTTAAATTACTTCTGTTGTGATCTGGCACTTGATATAAAATACAATTAAATAAAATTAACTCGACCTTTGGGGGGCTGGGGGGCACTTATGTAATATAGGGGAAACACTGCCATGCGTTTCATTTTCTTATTTTGGCAAATTAAACTGAGCCATTTTTTGTTTTTACTCTTTTTTTAAGCATCTTTTAATTTTCCCTAAATTTCATTTTATTCTATTTTAAATTTCATTTTGTTATTTTATAGATTTTAACCTCCAGTGTTTACTCACTGCAAACTCAAGATAGCATTTTCCCAATACGCAAGTTCCTGTTTATCCTGTTTATTTATGAGATATTTGCTAACGTTTTGTATAGATTGCAGGGTGGGAGAGAGGGGATGGGTGAGGTCATGCTCTCTTTTATCTACTTTCTTTGTGGGTAAAGAGCTTTATGCTACATTTGTAGTTTTTCACAACTAAGGAAAGATCCCTGAATGGCTTTTGTTTTTATAAGGATACTATTTCATTGACTGCCGTTGGAGGACAGTTCCTATGTTGAGGCTGCTCAAAAAAGGACTGAGTCCTTCAAACAGAGAATTTTCAAGGATGCACAAATGTATCATCTGCTTGCAGAAATTACCCACAATCTTATGGGCACCATTTTCCTTCTCTTCAGAAAACACCATAAATATATCTTCATCATAATTTTATAGCATCAAAGTGAGGCTGGACAGGTGAAAGCAGCACCACAGACTATGATTATATTATATGCTGAATATGATAGACAGAAATAAGATACTTGCTAGGAATAATATTCACTGACCTTAAGCTCTTTGTCCTGAGCCATTATCACTTCCTTCTGTTTGGTGAGCTCGTCCTGGGCTTTACGTACAGCATCCTGTACAGAAAGAGAAAAAAAGAGGCAGATGGATTAGGAGAGATGGACACACAGATAAAGAGAGGGGTGTTGTAAAGCAGGAAGTAGAAGAAAAACAGAAAAGTAGATGATCATCATGATAACTTCTTGTCCTGAAGTGGAGCTGTGATGAAAAATGTATAAATCAGTAACAACTTCTAATGACTGACAATGAACTGGGACTTAAAGGGACAGTCACTCTCCAAAATATTAATCTATTAACTATTATATGGTACGTTTAAAGTTTGGGAGAGCTGCAACTGCTCCCAAAAGTGCGTGCTAAATGAATGATAGAAGTACCTTGTTCTGTGACACAGTGCAAGCCATGCTGTCTATCTGCTCTTGGATTGCCTTTGTTGCTTCATCAACAGCCTGAATCTGCTGCTCATAACCAGCCTGCTCTCTCCGCAGCTCCTCTAGCTCCAGGGCCACAGCCTCAGACTCCTGTTTGAAGAAGCAAAAGCACATGATTCCAGTTTACTAGAATATGGCTACAATGGGCAGAAATGGATCAAATACAATACTGAGAAATATGACTGACAGTGGCATTTTACCTGCTGCTTCTGCTTCAGTTTCTTATTAAAAGCATCTGCTTTGGCCTTGGCTGCATTGAGTTTCTGCTGAGCCGCTTTCAGCTCTTTCTCCCTCTCTGCCTCAGCATTCTTCATCTTGTTTTCCAGTACCTTGTACTTCTCTTCAGCCTTTTTCTGCACCTCCTTGGTGTGGCGCAAAGTCTCCTCGCTCTCCTCTGTACAACCAAACACACCACATAATTATGAAAGCCATTTAAGCTGTAAACATGGATTATTTAGATTTTAAACCAATGTTTGAAGATATCTAAAGTGTTATCTAAAAGCATCTTTGTACAGGATTCTGACCAATAGCCTTGCGCAGCCTCTCCAGCTCCTCTTGCTGCTGGTGGAAGGAACTCTGCTGCACTTTGGCCTGCAGAATCTGCTCCTCCTCCACCTTCAACTCATACTGCTGCTTCAGCTGGCGGTACCTTGGGGGGGGGGTTGGGGGGTGGTTATGTAGTAATGTGAAGTGATAAGAGAAAATTAGAGCTAGGATACTGCAAGAACAATGTGAACTCAAGTTGCTGGGCAGGGAGATGGCATGATTTAGCTACTTTGTGTTTTCAAATATTTTGGCAAGAGAGCTGAAGGGGAACTCGAGCAATAAACTAGTAGGGGATTTAGCAGTGTAGAAATATTGACCTATCAGCACCCCCTAGTGTACAAATGATGAAAAGAAAAAAATGACACCTTCCAGATTATTTTCAATGTAGTTACACATTTTACAGAATTGTAACTTAGATACAATACTATATAAAACAAATATATCAACATCAGTATCCATACCAAAAACAGAACCCAAAGAGCAGAGCAAAGAGAGGTACCGTGCAGGATGAAGAGTAGCTTCATGAAAACAAAATACAGCTCTCTCTTGAAAGTTTATATGGAGCTATGAAAATATCCACAAGTTGTTTATAGAGTAACTGCCTTCAAATGATCAGATAATACTTTATTTCTCTGTTCTATTCAATGCCAGCACCCACTCTTAACTTCCTCTCCATGTTACCAACTGGCAGCTCTCTCTCCTGCTCACAGCAACTCTTTTGAGACCATTTCACATAACAGGGATAGTTTAGTTAAAATGTGAGGTACTGAAAAGCTGTCATTTTTTAAAAACCTTATTCAGCAGAATAAAAAGCTAGAGAGTTATTTCTGTCATAAACCAATACACACGATCCATCCATTTTCTACACTGCTTATCCCATTCTGGGCGCAGGGGGCTGCAGCCTGGACTGGTCACCAGTCAATCGCAGCGCTGACGAATAGAGACAAACATCCAGGCACACTCAAACTTACCGACAATTATGAGTCCAACACTCACTAGCTTCGCTAAAATAATTGTTAGCTGAAATTACACCAACTTCAATTTCAGTTTTAATTTTGCGTCACATACTTCTCTGCGATTCCCTTGAGGCTAGACAGCTGTCGTTCAGTTTCCTGCAGATGGGCTTCTTTCTCATTCAAATTGTCCC
Source organism: Cheilinus undulatus (assembly GCF_018320785.1). Lineage (NCBI taxonomy): Eukaryota > Metazoa > Chordata > Actinopteri > Labriformes > Labridae > Cheilinus > Cheilinus undulatus. Next base: position 27,381,554 of record NC_054868.1, on the reverse strand, counting down.
GAACTTCCTTCAGCTCCTGCAGGCTGGACAGAACAGATGCCGACTGAGAGCGAGCACCTGGATTAGGAAAAGCAGAGCGGAAAAAGGTCTTAGTTTTAAATGACAACAAGGTAATTGTATGTGTATGAGGAAATTAAAAACATAGCTGTTGGTAAAATGTTATTCTTGTTATGTTGTTTTGTTTTCCCTACAAGCTCCCCCTCACCCCACCTTGCAAACTTCATAAAACTGACATATGGACTCCCCTTGTTCTCACCTCCACTCAAAGTTCCCTGAGGATCAAAGATGTCCCCACCGAGAGTGACAGTCTTCGTCATCACCTGCTTATCAAAAGCCACTTTTTTGGCATTGTCCAGGGTGTCACACACTAGGGTGGAGCCAAAGACATACTCCATGGCCTTACGCAGGTCAGATTCATAGCCTACCAGGGACAGAGCTGTGTGGACGTTGTCTTCCCCGACCTGCCAGCCAAGAGAAAACAGACAGAAGAGTTTACCCAGTGTCAGAAAGAGGCTTCCTCATGTTTTATTTTCTGAATAATTCAGTATTTCAATCCCTCACCAGGCCTTTGGCAGCACTGACCACTCTGTCACTGAGTGTCTTGGCAGAGATCTTGTTCAGCGGGATGATGGTGTATCTACGTTGAAGCTCTCCCTTCTCCAACAGCTTCTTACCAGTCACCTAGTAGAGACCAAAGTTACAGAAACAACTCATCTTAGATTAACCAAACTTGGTCTGCGGAAATAAGTTAGTGCATCAAGTAAATGCACTAAAATAAAACACTTCCCAATAGCACACCCACCTCTGTGTCGACCACAATGTTATAAAGACGACCTCCTGCAACGACCTCCAGTCCGGTTGAGTAAGAGACATCACGGACTGTGATCAGATTAGCTAGCAGCCCCTTTACTTTGCTGCGGTCCCATCCTCGCTCTGGGTCCCTTTATGAAAGAAGTATAGAAGATGTTGAAAATGTTGCTGAAATTCAGTGAATTTTGGTTTTAGAGACAAGTCTGTCAGTAATTTTCTACTTTTTACACACTAAAAGTTAAAAACAGGTTCTGTGGCAAAATTGTTTACCATATCTTTACACTCATCAATCACTTAAAGTATAATATAATGGCTACTGCTATAACTGCTCATTAACACAAATATCTAATTAGACAAATATTCGCTATTTAGTGACCTGTTTCCCCAATTTTAAATCACAGTTTGAGTGGATCACCTCAACAATCTCTGCAATGCTACATGCACTGGCTGCTGCCATGTAATTGGTTGATTAGATTTTTGCATTAATAAGCAGCTGAACTGGTGTACCTAATAAAGTGGTCAGAGAGTGTAGAAATATCTGATCCAAAATACAGTACAGTGAAGGAAATCAGTCAACACATTAGATAAATTCTTACTTGTATTCAAAGCGCAAGTTAGGGAAGCGAGACATAAGACTCTCATAAGTCTCTTTGAGTTTGGAGACCTCTCTGGACAGCTGCCTTCTCTTCTCCAGGAGACTCTCCTCCTTCCCATCTGCATTCACAAAAACAATTTATGTCATATAACAAATTTAGAGTGCAGATGCTATTTGCATCAGCAGAACCTGTGTTTTCATTTTTTCTTGTAGAGTTCACCCTTTCAACACAAGTTTATATTGGTCTCAGAGGTCCCCAAAACATGCCTGTGAAGTTTGTTGCTGAAAAAATGCTCCAGTATGTGATTTCTGTATGTCTAAAAACCCCTCTGTTTCAATCCATTTCTGTGTCTGTGGCTTTAAATGTTAATGAACTGTCTGACTCCATCCCTCTTGGGAAATGGATGTGGCTCTGGCAATGGGCACATATTTTTGCTAGAAAAGCAGAAAAAGTGTATTTTGCATAATATGTGACCTTTAAGGAATACACTGCAACTTTCAAATCTTAGCTTGTGTATTTGTCTAATTCGTGGTAACATTACAATGTTATGTTTAGCTAATCAAAAGAAATCACTTTCAGTTTTTCTCAACTCTATTTTTTCAAAAAGGGATACATTCATACAATTTTTATTTTTGTTTATTTATTTATTTTTAAAAGTCAAAATAAGAGTAACAGGTCAGTTCTACAAGAGAGGAGCAGTGCTGCAGAGTTCCTAATGCATGGGAGTTTATTGAAGACTTTGGAAGATGTGCCGTATTGAATGCTATTGCAGTAATCTAGTCTCGATGTGATGAAGACGTGGATTAGGGTTTCAGCTGCAGGGAAGGAGGGTAGTGGATGGATGCAGGCTATGTTTTTTTAAGAAGAAAGCTGTTTTAGTTGGGTGGCGTGCTGATCAAATGAAAGGTTGCTGTCAAAAAGTATGCTAAAATTGTAGATGCGAGGGGAGGGAGATAGGGTGGATGTGCCAGTTTGGAGGGTGAAATCATGATTTCTGATTTATTGTAACTAAGTGAGTGGAAACTGTCATTCATCCAGGTATTTATAGCAGCAAGGCAGTTGGTTAATACAGAGTGTCTGTCTGTGGTGATGGAGGAGAAAGAGATGAAGAGTTGAATGTTGTCTGAATTATTGAAAATATTGGCAAATATCCATTTATGTGCATCACTAGTTTTTTTTTTGGATGTTTTCTCAGGTATTTGTTTAAACTATCTCAGTTGTGCTAGTATTTAGGACTTCTGCTTCAGGGGCTGCAGATGAAAGATGTGTTAAAATCCATTTCCTTCTTTTGAGACTATTTCCTTTAATATATGATACATATTAAAGTCAACTAAACTTATTTGCTTACTCATAAACAGTACCTTCATAGTTAAGTTTGGCTAGCTCAGCCTGCAGTTTTTCCCTGTTGCTCTTGACAGCCTGCAGGGCATCTTGGTCTTTCTTGTAGCCACTGTCCATCTTTTTCACTTCAGCCTGTTTGGTTTTAAGCTCTGCCTGTGCATGCTTCAAGGTCATCTGGGCCTGGATGAAAAGGATGACAGAGAAAGTTAATGAAAAGTCTTTTTAATTGTCAACATAAACTTGGGCTTTTTGGGCACCTTTTACAGTTCTGTGCATACTCAATGTCTCTACTTCTATTAAAATAAAACTGGTATGCTGAAAAGTAATAGTGAAAAATCCCATTTCTGGCAGATATGTAAAGTTCATCTCTCACCTGCTTTGCCTCGGTATCAGCCTTGCTCATTTCGTTCTTGCAGGTCATCATCTGTCCAGCCAGTGTGGCCTCCTCTCCATCCTCATTGGAGGAAAGGCCCGCAGACACAGCCCTAAAATGCTGCTCAGCTGTTTCGAGAGCTGCACTGTCTTTCTGTCCCTCCTCCTGTAGAGTCTTAAGCTGCTCTGCCATCTTGGCAACCTCCTTTTCTTTCACCACAAGCATTTTCTTGTCCTAAAAATGAAGAATTTTAAACAAGAACTTCAACAACTGATTCACCAAGTCTACATGTCACAGGCATATATTCATTGAAATATTTATATGTTACCTCCTCCATACTCTTGACTAGCTCCTTTCTTTTCTTGGCTTCATCTTTGACATTCTGTTTCTTTAGATCAAGAGCACTCTGAGCTTTAGCATCCACTCGTTGCACATCAGCTAGAGCCTCCTCCAGGGATTTTAATACTCCATTCACCTCCTAAGGAAAAGCAGAAAAACATCAAACACCAATTATAACCGATCTTCCAAGAATAAAGGTAAAACATTTTAAATGGTTCTCAAACAGCTACCAAGTATCCGTTTAGGAAAAAAGGTATATATGTTCAGGACTAGCTGATATTCAGCATATAAAGCTCACAGTCCCAAAGAAGTCTTCAAAAGCCCCCTTGTCTTTCAGTGTACCTGGTCTTTTTTCTTTTGTAGCTCCTGAATCTGGGCTGAGAGTTCCTTGACTTTGCTCTCGTTCTCTGCCATGCAGGCTTGCATCTTGGTGATGTTATCCTGAATCACCTTTAGATTCTCTGCTGACTTCACCTTTGTTTCCTCTGCACACACAAAAAGCCAAGCCACGTACAGCCGGGACAAGTGCTGGATCTCACGCATCAGCTTCTGGTACTCCAAGTATGAGGATCTCTCCTACAGAAGAAAATACACCAAAAAGGGCTTAATCAACAAATGTGTACTGGAACATACTCTATGCTCGCCATTATATCAAAGACAACAGGATTTTTTTATTTTCCATACACCTACCTCTTGCAGTTTTTGCATGGTTGGAGTAATTTCTTCATCCAAAATCTTAAATAAATAGTAAACAAAGAAAGAAGATGAAAAATGCATAGTTTGCTGCAGCTTTTAATGACAGAAGGAGCAAAATGTAAAAAATAATTGAACATACAGTCTGGATCTCTTTCAGCTTAGCCTCCTTTTTCTCAATGGTCTTTTGAGCACTAATCTTCTTGCACTCATACATCCTGGTTCCCGCAGCCTCCTCAATCATGGCAAGGATCTGTAAGAACATTGCTGCTCCTTAGACAACTTAAAAGGCAGGAAAATACTTGTGAAAAGTGTTGATGGTGAGGCAACAGACAACATGTCTTGTGTTTTTACCTCTGGTGGCTTCATGTTCAGAACTTTAGTGATCCTCCCCTAAAATATTAGAAGCATCATATAATATTAATGATAGAGAAATCATAACCAGGCATAATGTTACAAGTGCAAGACCGACCTGCATGATGAGAAAATGTGGGTTGTTGACGTTGAGGCCTACAGAGCAGAACAAATCCTGCACTCTTGTGTTGTTGGCATTGACTCCATTGATGAGGTACTTGTTTCTGCCTCCAATCACCACCTTTAACAAATTATAACACAACCTCACTTTTGGTTTTACAAACATTAAAAAAAACTAGTGACTTTTAAAATCAAGGTTTCTTTTGCAAACCTGTCTCGTGACAGTGATCTCGTCATGGGTTTCAAACCCCAGAGGACTCTGGCTTTTGTTGGTGTTGTCAAAGGTGATAGACACAGTGGCTTTGGTGATGCCACCCTGTCCGTTTTTGTAAACCAGGTCCTGGAGGTTCGAGGCTCGCACCTATCAGTAAACAGAAAAACAAAGCGAGGTTTAAGGGAGAATCAGTGCGCTAAGCGACAACTATAGTAAAATCAGGCTTTAACATGCTGATTAAAGATTGAAACAAGCGACCGTATCACCACTGACAAACCAAACTTCATAGTATAACTAATAACAGGTCAACAGGAAATGCAGTTTTCATCATGAAGCATAAATAAATAAATGTACTTACATGGGTGAGATTGGAAATGCCCAAAAGGAAACATATCGAGTCTAAAATATTGGACTTGCCGCTGCCGTTCAGTCCTGTGATGGCGTTGAACAGCGGATCAAATCCGTTGATTTCGGTCCTCTGTGCGTAGGATTTGAATCCTTCAATAATAACAGACTTGATATGCATTTTAAAAGTTGTCCTGTTTTTCTCTCCGCAGGTTCCGGAGGCAAACGCGTGCTATCTGACTCAAAAAATAAAATTAAAAAAGTGGAGACACAGGGATACAGACCCGTGTTTACAGCCGACAACAGGGGAGCTGCTTTTTCTTTCCTGTAACTTGAATTTTGGCGGCAGGCATGGCGTCGTTAGTCTGTCCGGTCCGTGCCGGGGACGCGGAGAGAGAAAGCGTCGTATCTTGAAGCGAATTTCAAAATTTCAGCGTATTTGTTAAGGAATGGGTTCTATATATCTAGAATATTATTACACGATTTATACCTTGTGGCGCTACCAATATTTTTATGTTTGAATATTTATTTTCGACAGGCATTGCAAGGGCTACTAAAGGTCTTGGAGTGTTTTGGCGCCACCTGTTGATAACGAGCCAAACTACAAGTAGAATTCAAGAGCACGGCTGTGTACTGTTTTTGGTAAGATAGATTATTTAAAAAAAATATAGTAGCTTTTGCTTTTATCTCTATTATTAAAACAAACAGCCAGCCATATTTTACTTTCTATAATGGAAAGGAGAAACAAACACGGGACTAGAGAGCTTCTTGAAGCTAATAGTATTGGTAAAAAGACAGTGCTCCAGAAAAATATCAAAAACCAAGGCAAGTGTCTTTACCAAACAGTAAAAAGCCTTTGATGAACTGGTATGTTCTTTAAGTAGAGCATTAACTTTAATGAAGTCAGGTTTTGCTCATGCTCTACTAAAAACATGCCAGTTTAATAAAGGCTTTTTACTTTTTTGTGAAGACAGGCACCTTGGTTTGTTGGTATTTTTCAGAAGTTTTATTGTTTAAAGTTTATTTGTGTAAAATATTGAAAAGGTTGAAATCCTAAATAAAGACTTCAATGGGGGAGTCCAAACTATGGCCTGGGGGCCTAATATGGCTCTTGGACCTTTTTTAATAAGCCCCCATCAAAATCAGAAAATAGAATTAAAACATGATGTGTGTGTCTAAATGCACTGTACTTCTTAGCTTCAACTCTAGGTAGTGCTGCTGTGTTACCTTGTAAACTAGCGTTTTGATAAGATGAATTCACTGGCATGCTTTTTCATGAAGACGATAATGTCAGGCTGTTCAAAATTTTTTTTTTTTTTTTTTTTTTTTTTTTTACCAAGGGCTACATTAAAAAATATAAGAATGACCAGGTCAAATGCCATATTGATATGGCTTACCTTTAGTGTGTTAAAGTAAGTAAAACAAATCTAACGTAGGTTGATATGCTCACTAAATGGATAAAAACAGCCTAAATCACAGCTTTTCAGAAATAGCTGACAGAGCATTTTTTTCACAATCACTGTTAAAGGTTTTTGGCTGGCTAATGAGATTGCAAGAGGATGACTGATGCAGTATGAATCAGGACTGAACGATTTGCAAAAATTATAGAATTGTGTTTTTTTCCCCCAATATTGTGATTGTGGTTTAATATGCGATTAATCTTAGGTCAATCTTAAGTATTTTTTGGCAAATTGAAGCAATAAATAATTCCATAAATAAGACCATGTGCATTGAAAACAATGAAATTATTTCAGAAGCAATTAATACATAGTAGCATGAATCTGAATATGGGGGTGCAACAAGCTTTAAGCTATAAAGGAGGCGGCTGGGGTGGAGGAGGTGAAGCTGGCTACCAGCTGATCGCAGCTGGCCATATTGCAATTTAATCTAATTTGCGACTAATTGCCCAGCCCTAATATGCATTGTAATTGGACCTTGATAAAGAGCAGATAGCAGAGCAAATGAGTGCCCCTCTGCTGCGGATTACTGCCATACTTCTTCAGAATTACTCACAATGGTTACAAAGAATCGAAACGTCTTTGTTATTTGTGGTTGTCAAAATGCTTACCATTTACATCATACTGAATGTAGTCATGAATGTGCATGCAACTTAATGTTTGTTTACAGGGTAACATGGCAACAACACCAAGAGTCGAAGCTAAGCAATACAGTGCAGTTAGGCACAAGCTTCACGTTTTAAAGCAGGACATATTTCACTGGTTGGGGGCCAATTAAAAATGGTTTTGGACACCTCTGGCCAACAAGAAGGATAAATTATTTAAGGAGAAATCTAAAACTGACCAAACTCATCAGTCTACATTCCTTGTAACTTAAAACAAGTAATCAAAAAAGTTTTTTTATATACATAAAATTATCATAATTTTCACATCAAGATCTTTTGCTAACCTAATGCATCTGCTGTGTTATGTAGTTAAGGTGAAGGCTTGAGAGAAAAACCTTAACTTGTTACTTAAATTTAAGAAAGGGCAGACAAGCGACTGAATTAAGAAAGGCAGTAAATGCAAGTAATGTGTAATTTATTTCAGACTTTAAATTCACATTTTAACAATAACCCATAGATATGAATGCTCTCATGGATAAGCAATGAAAAAGATCACAAAAAAGAATACAGCGTTGCTTGAATATTAATGCAAAGATATTTCTGGTTGAATAACTCATCATGTAAACATTTTTAGTAGAGTAAAGCCCCAAAACCAACATTATTTCCCTCAATCTGTCTCAAAACAAGTTTTATACATCAAACTTGCTCAGTTCTTTTGACATACACACAACTTAATTGGCACACACGATCACAGGCTAGATTTATGTCATTTCACTATGCATCCAGGGGCACAGGACACATGGACAAACATACAAGATTGAATGCATAGAAGCATATCTGTGATAAGACAACACAGTCTCCTCTGTTGGAGTAAAAGGAGGTGGGCTTGATGTAGGCCCAGTCAAAGTTCCGCAGGTTCAGTGACCTCTGACAGTGCTGGTCGCTGAGAGCCACCAGAGCTCGCACAAAAGCATATTTGGCCGAGCAGCTGATGGCTGTCACTGTACGCACCTTGTCAAAGTGCAGCAGGAAACACGGATCATCCTTGAGCAAAAGACACAGTGAAATACTGTTACAATGTTTATTTCCATAGCCCTTTTAAAAAAACAGCTTTAATTAGATACAGGTGAGGGGCTCCAATTAGAAACTGTGGGATCAACTGCTTTAGAGGATTTTTAAGTAAAAAAAAAAGAGAGAAAACAAAATCAACACCTTTCATTTAGTCATTATAATGTATTTTAATAATTCTGCTCCATACGCCAGTCATTGAAAACTTTGACAATAATTAGGGAAGCACCAATTTACCAGTTAAACATTGGTATTAATTGGTATTGGCAGACACTGGCCTGCTAGAAAATAATATAGCATTCACTAGTATCAGTTCATGGTCATACGTGAAAGAAAACATCAACAGATAGAGTGTGTTACACATGTTGTTGATTTTTCTCTGGGAAGAATCAATAACATGCAGATATAAAGACATGTTCCTCTGACATTTCAAGAGGAAATACAAATATATCCAATCACATAGCTCTAAAAACAGACAAATAACTACAAAGAATTAATCCAAAAACATCAGTCAGAATAGGCAATCAGTTTAATTGTAATCTAAAATTCTGGTAGTGGTATTTGCATGATTATTTGTTGGCATCTCTAAAAACTTGGCACAAATAAGCAATTATAATATGAATTGAATTACCACATCAGCATCTCGTCCGTCAACTAGAGTCAGGTCTTGCAGAGACCAGATCTCCGTCCTCCGATAACAGTCCTGTATGCTGGAGCGTTTGGTGGGAGACTTCTTGGAGCCAGATTTCAGTGGCGTCTGAGATATCTGACATCGCACTATACTTAACTGCACCACTTTCCCCTTAGCAACTGCACAAAAAGGAAAAGTATGAAAATGTGAACAAAAATAGATGTGTTTCAAGCCTTAAAACAGCCTTTTTAATGAAAATGCACATTGCATAATTGGGTTATAGGGGAATTTTCAATCTAAAAACATGACTAAAATAGCTCGAATGGTTCCTGGAACCATCAAGATATTTATAAAATGAACTGTAATTGATAAAAATGTATATCTTATCAACAACTCGATCATTTACCTGCGACACATAGAAAATGTCTTCCATGCGTTGGCTCTTCAATCTCAATAAACTCCATCAATCTCTGTTTTGCAGGTCGGAATAAAACTCTCTGCATCTCCTCCCTCAGAAGAGACGACATCCCTGGAAACAAAGCAACACAAGAATCAAGTCCAGATAGTAGAAAAAAAGTGATAACACCATCAACAAGAGAGCAACGAGAGATGAAAAGTCCAACCAAGCTAAAGTTCAGAAAAGGTAAAGGCGGGGGTTGAGACACAGAAGGCTGAAACCTGTCAGTGGTGGGGAGGGAGCTGGCAGTGTTTCCTCTCCTCTGACCGCGTGAAAGTATGTGGTTGTGTGTGAAATGAGCTCATACACACACACGCAAACACACATACTTCACTCTGCAACAGTCAGGTTTGTTGATCAATCTTTGTCTTTTATTAAAGCTCTGCCTTCAAACCAGCCTACCCAGGAGAGATTTATCAGAAAGGGGGTGATTAAAAGCTCATCTCTTCATCATTTCACTCTTTATTGCTTCAATTAAGACCCACTCTGAAGCTGATGCTCAGCTTTCCTGCTAATATGGATTTCACTCTTGGTAATTACTTTAGCCAAGTGCGGTTGACCCAAAGAGATGATGGATTCTGTAGTTATGTTGTACTGTAGCTGTGCAATACTGTAGCTCTATAGGTGATCTGTTTTTCCAGCATAACATGCATTGAAAGTCTCTTTCCTGCTCTCCACGGTCTTTCTGTCTCTCCTCGCTCACATTTGGACGTTGATATATCTAATGTGGCTCAGCGCCCAATTGTTGTCTGTGATTAAACGGTTGTTGTGTGGGAAAAGGATGTCCCACAGCACTCTGCATGGTTTCCATTACCCTGTAATAATTCAATCTCTGGGAACAGGTACAAGCAGGGTGAAGCACTTAAATAGAGGAATTTTACAAGCACATAAATGATGCTATACATCTTTAGTCATCATGACTCAAGTTTTTAGGTATACTTCTACACTGTAAAAAACCCATAATAATACGTTATGAGTATGTTTTTAAAGCTCATGATAATTGTGTCAAAACAGCATTTAATGACTTTTCCATAATCAAAGCAGGCCAAAGGTTTAATTTGATTAGATGTCAGGAAGGAGTGTGGCTCCATTGGATAGGATTTGTCACGTTTGTGAAAACAAAGATGGGTCGCTCCACTGCTAAGTGCTTTATCGTTGTTGTTGATGGTTTCTGTGGGTGTTCTCTTGAAAGGCTCTTTGCCTCTGAGATGGAAAGCTGAGCAGATGGGCAGGAAGTAGGGAGGTAAGAAAACATACAAGTGTTGAATCTAATGAATAACACATGAGGTTTGTTGTACTTACTTATCATAAACTTTAACCCCAGTATGTATGCCATATGTACTCATATGCTTGGACAATAACTTGCATCGAAGAGTAGTTTAAGGACAACTTTATTTGATGTTAAAAGTTCCAGTTATTTCAGTAATTGCCCTTTAATAGGACTTATCTAAGATTGTGACTGATAGTGATAACATGAAAAACAAGCATATACTCAACGTTTCAGTTAGATTTCTACCCAAATGGCTGAAACTGCCATAAACAATCAATGTTGTGCTTTATTTTTAAAATACAGTAAGTTACTGAAGGCACCAATGCATATATATCTGAATATAAAAGAAATTCTGTATTTTATATTAATTATTTGTGCTCATTAACGTGAGCATTGCTGTTAGTAAGCTTGCAATTGTTTAGCTATGGATACTGGCAAGATTTAAGTGTTTATCAATTATGACGCTGATTAAAAACAGGATGGGAGGGGTTTGGAACAAGCAGCCCACACGATTAAAGTGGATATAGAGGAGGTGTAAAGTTTAGGAGTAATATCAGAAGAGCTCAAAGGAAGGATGTGGAAAGATGTGTGTAAAAATAGAAGGATTGTAAGATGACGCTGCTGGAAAGACAGTAGGGGAGGCTATAAAAACATTTTTTAAATGATATTTAAATAGTTATCAAAAACAGAAGACAGGGGATGGCTTGAAAGATGTGGAGGAGTACCACGGAGAACAAGAGAACATGTAACAATGAGAAGAGGAGAATACAGGGGGAGGAGTGGAAGGTGAATATTTGATGAAGGCTATTGAGGTAATTTAAGGAATAAATAATACTGATTGTGCAGGGGCAGACAAAGATACAGTATGAAAGTGGAGAAAATAATAGATAAGGGAAACTGTAGAAAATCCTTAAAAGCAGATACTCATTAATCTGTGGAAGGCAAGAAATGAACAAAAATGATGATATAGGGAAAGAGGAGAAGCTTTGGGGGCGAACTGAGTTCACAGAGAGGAAGGAATAAGAGGCAGAGGATAATCCTGTGACTGCAGAGAGGTATAATGAGTCCACAAAGGAGGAGAAAACCTATGAGGTTTGCACTGTTATACAACATTACACAAAAAAAGAATAGAGCAAATGAAAACATTTGTTTAATGTGCAAGCCCAAGGCTAGAATTACAAGTTACAAAAGTACCCTTGTGAAAACCTGAAGACTTTTTGTATGGAGGCTTTTGAATTTATATTAATTGTTAAGATTTTAATGCAATGGACTGAAAAATTATAAATGTTATAATTTATGCCACAGACATTCAAACTGAAACAGCATTGTTTTCTTGTAATTTATCTGTCTTTAAGCTCTTAAATTCGTGCATTTTGAAAAGCGTATTTTCATGATTTACATGGTATAAAAAGTATTGAAAAGTATTCACCCCTTTTATTGATTTTCTAAATCAACAATGCTCAATATATTTTAGCTTTTTGACAAAAATTACAATAACCCTCTTTAATGTCAAAATTGAAACAGCTTTCTACAAAGTAATGCCAATTATATGAAAATATGTAATGTAAAATAAGTGACTGCATGAATATTCACCCTCTTTAAAGTGACTGACCTTATTCAACAGAGGTCCAGCCAATTGGTGCCAGTAGCCTCACAGTGAAATGAGGATCACATGAGCACAGTGATGACACAAGTGATTGTGCACTATTACACTGTGAAGACAAAAGAACACTCCAAGCAACTCAGAGAAAAGGTTATTTAAAAGTATAAGTAAGGGGATGGATACAAAGAAATTCAAAGGCACTGAAAATCCCTTAGAGTTCAGTTAAATCCATTATCAACAAATGGAAGGAATACGGCACATGTGTAAATCAGTCTAGATCAGGCCGTCCTCACAAAATGAGTGACTGGGCAAGTAGGAGACAAATGAGAGAGCCACCAAGACACATTAAACTATTCTGACGGAGTTACAAGCTTCAGCAGCTGAGATGGGAGAGACTCTGCATACAACAACTAATGCCTGGGTTCTTCATCAGTCATCTTCATGGGAAAGTGGCAAAGAGACAGTCACTGTTGAAGAAAACTCATGAGAGTTCACTAAATGGCATAAGGAAGACTGTGGTCAAGTGGAAGAAAGTTTTTGGGTTTAATGAGACCTAAATGTTGTGTTTTAGCCATCAGACAAGACACTATGCTTGGCAGCCACCAAACACTGCGCATCACCACAAACACACCATCACAACTGTGAACCACAATGAAACAGGGCGGTGGCATCATGCTGTGAGGATGCCTCTTGACAGTCAGCCTTGGAAGGCTTGTAAAGGTAGAGGGTAAAATTAATGCAGCAAAATATAGGAAAATCCTGGAGGACATTCTATTTCTGTCTGCAAGAGAACTATAGCTTGGGAGAAGATTTATTGTCCAGCAAGACAATGTCCCGAAGCACAAAGTGAAAGCTACACAGAAATGGTTTAAAGAAAACAAGAGGAGTGTTCTGCAGTGGACTCAGCTGAATGCAATGGAAATGATCAAAACAGACATTTCTAAGGTCTCAGATACTGAAAATAGTGACATTAAAGTATACGAACCAAGCTGTACAATTTGAGTACAGATCTGAAAGCCAAAGATAGTCGTAGCGTAAAGAGACACAATTTCAACTGGAAATAAATATATAAATATATAAACAGGGTGAAGTGAAATGGACCATCACTGAGTAAAAAGTGGGTGTAGTGCAATAGAATAAATAGAAATATATCATAAAATATAAAGAGAGGTATATGAAGTGTATTAAATTAAAAAACAGTTACAGCACTGACTATTCAGTGGTCACCAGTGTAACTCGGTTACAGCTTAAAATTGGCCTTAAAAATGTCCTCCTTTCTATAGAGTATTACCTGAAAATGTTCTATGTGGACATTATAGATCTTCAAGGAGTATACTTATGGAAACTCTTTCAATTGTATTGCTATAATTTCAATGCTTCTAAACAAAGTGAAACATGCTGTTCGCATCTTCAGTCCTCATCACATCATAAAGCCCCATGTAATCTACTTTGGTTTGTGGTATACCCATCAGCTGTTATTTGACAGGCAGAAGTGTAAAAAGTACCAGACTATTGTACTCAAGGAAAAGTACAGTTACTCTGGTTAGAATTAACTTGAGTGAAAGTAAAAGTACTGGTCTATGGATCTACTCAAGTGAAAAGTAAGTCATTTAAAATTTACGCAAAGTACTGAGTACTGAGTAGCTACTTTTGATACTCAAGGGGCTTTCACAGTGAAATTTGACCTGTCCTTAATGTGCAATAACAACAAAAAAATATGGACCTCCAACCAGGTTATTTATTAAGGTTTAAGGTTTGGCCTAACCTAAAGTACAATGCAACTGCTGTTTTAGGAAGAAATATGGAATCATTCTCTCGCTGTCTGCATGCACTGACAGTCGTGTTGTGAAAGCCAAACGACTGGTTGCTTGCATGTAGTTGGCAGAAGGCTTTGACCGCCTTGTTGTGGCCTTTATTGTTGATTTTTTCTTTACTCAATACTTGATGCTTTTTAAAATGTAATTAAGTACAATACTTCACTCAAAATATGCTTAAGTAAAAGTAAAAGAAGTGATTTTAAAAACTACCTAAAAAGTACAAGAACACAAAAAGCTGCTCAATTAGTCATTTGAGTACATTTAATTAGTTACTTTCTACCCCTGGTGACAGCCATAAATACTGCTTTATGTTGCCACTTCATGAAATGTAATCTTATTCTTACATCAGTATTTTGGGCAACTTTGTTGGGTTTCTATGTGACTCATATGCTTAATCACAGTTGAATCATCTTTGTTAAATGGAAAGTTTCCATTAGTAAAAAATGGCTAACACAGTTATTGAGTTATTGCAACATTAACCCTTTCTTGCAAGGAAACTGGCAATGAATTTTAAGTTGACATGACTATTTTTTCCAGTTTAGATTTAGTCTGCTGTGCCCAACGCTGATGATGGATTTATTTTAAATCCACCCCTAAATTTAAGACATATGGGATTCTTCCCCCAAACTGGTGGGTAAGTCCTTCTGGTTATGATGATGAAGGTTAGAGGTGAAGACAGTCACGTCTCATGCAGTTAGCCCAGGGAGTTTATCAAGGCAGTGACCTCTGCCCCAGGATATTTCTGTCACGGCAGCACTGACTGTCTAACGCTGAGTCATTGTTAATTTAACAACACAATGCTGCTGGTTTTTAAGGATATGACACACAATGAGTTTGTTAGGTGACTCACAGACAATCAGGTTTATTGACAGGAGGGAGGATAATGAGGGACAGAAGAGTCCGAGCACTTCTTGGTCCTTAACCCATATTGGACAAAATACAAGAACATTTAACTTCCTATATAAGAATGGGTATAGCCCCAGTATTTCAGCTGCTAGATTGCTGTAGGTGGATGAGAACATCTAATATGACACTAGAGTTAATCTTGGCTTTTGGTAAGAATTAGGCTGTATTGCTGTTATTGTGTAAGGTCCACACTAAAGAGCTTAATTAGCCCATGAGTATTAAGTCTAACATGATTGATAACACTATGATTTTGACCATGAAGACATTAAGCAATAAAATGGTTCAGTTATTTTAGCTTATGGTACAGGTTTACTGCAGGGTTAGATGACCAGACTTTTGTGCCATTTATCATGTTAAATTGTTTGTGTAGGCTATGTGGCAAATATCCAGACAGGCTGTGACTTTGGAGGCAATAGTTTTTAATTTGTACATGTACTTAATTGTAGGCTTATGCCAATTAAATTGTGCCAATGTCAATAAAAATGCATGGATGTCTGGAGAAAGTGTGAAATGAACTTTTAACCCTACAAGATGCCTCATTAAAAATATCTCCTGGGTCAAACGCACAATAATATGTATTTTGGGGGAACCTCGTCACAATATAGGCATCACGTCATGGTCTGTGGAGTTTCTGATTGGATGTCGTTAAAAGGGGAAACCCTTTGCCATCAGACAGGGCCATCCCTTCCCTGCCCTTTCCTGGTCCCTGTCCAATGTCACACTCACAGAGCATTTACCGGAAACGTTAACCATGTTTTCTTGGAATTTATTGTGTATTGCTGATTCTGTCTATAAATAGAAAACTGAGTATTTTGGGGAAAAGCAAATAACATTTTAACGTGTATTATAATATGAACGATGATCTAAAAAGTCGACGATCCTTTTCAGTGTATTCTTCCAAGGCATTAATTTCCAGGTCATAGCGCAGAATCGCTACATTGTTTCTAGCCTCATATTAATAATTACATGGCTTCGTGTGGGAAGTTGTCTGGCTAGAAAAGCCTCAAAACACGCGGACTCATTTCCCCTTTGAAGACAACTCAGCGTTCCCCTCCGTTTCTGCTACTACTGTACTTGCAAAATAGTGCGCCCTACTGTCTCTATTGCGCATGACTGTACGTCGTAATATGAAGTAGGCCTCCTGTTTTTCTCCCCAACCCGGAGTCCTCCCGGCCCCCACCGCCTCGATGTCGATGCAACGTTCAAGTAAGCAAAACACGGAGGCTGCTGTCGATTATTCAGGGAGGTAAGGACTATTTAATGCATATCTTAAGGTAGCGGTAGTCTTTAAATGTGAAATAACACGGCCGTTGTGGTCGGTAGACGGGTTTTTTAAGCGTGCGGAAGCAGTCGGACTGCAGAGGAGGCTTCGGGACTGTTTCCGCACGCTTGAGGGAGAGCAAGGCCCAGTGACCCACATTCAGAGCAGCCAGTGTGTGTATGTGTACGAGTGGGCGAGCGCTTGCGCGTTTCCTTGCTTCTGTGTGTACGTGTGTGCATGGGCACCGTGTGCATGTGTGTGTATATACATCTGCCGCGAAAATGTTTCCAACATCGTTGCTTTTGGATCTTTCTCCACCGCCGACATTAATATTTTTGTCGGCATTTGCGAGGATCTTGCCCCGCGCGGATGTTTAGGCTCAGTTGTCTCGCGGTGTTTGAGCACCAACGGTAATATTTGAGAGATTATTTTGTCTTCAATGTCAGTTGTTGCGTGACAGCTTGAGGCTCGTCGTCAGCTTGCAATGATATATAGACTTATATGGCTCCTGCTTCATTTCACGAACGTGAAATGCGTTGACCCACCAAAAGTGTGTCATTCCGCATTTGTGAGAGTCGCGGGAGGAGGAAATCTCCAGAGTTAGACGGGCGGTATTCGGTAGCAAGCTTAGTTAGCCTGCTAGCTAGCTAACGTTAAATGGGTTGCTCTCTTCTGGTTGTATAACGAACACCTGTGGCACTAAAAGGCATATTAAAATGTTTCTAGGCTTATCTGGCAGCGTATGATTGTCTTAGTCGACCGCATACGTTGTTTCCCGTGCACCTTATTGTAAATATAAGTGTTTATCGTTGTTAGGGTCTAACAGTTAGCAGAATAGCACCGATGAAGAAGCTCTGTCAAACGAGGCTTCTCTAACTGGCTATTAGGAATAGCCAGGACTGTGAGGCAGGCCGGTGCTTCCCAAAGTAGAGAACACTACCGTGTCCTTTAGATGGTAAAGAAAAATACCCAAATCTTATCATTATCTTCCTTTTATATTGTTGGTTACAATGTTATCCATAGAGTGTTTGCTGTATCCAGCCTGACCCTGTTGATTACTGTACATATTTTATAGCCAAAAAATGATCAATTAGAATTCATAGGGATCCACTTTTATCCAGGCATAGGTGAGCTTAGCCAATGTAAAACCTTGATTGTTTGCAGCCATTTCTCATACACAAACATTTATGGACTTTTTTTTTTACCTATTTCTTCATAATATATTCTGATTTAAGGCTGTGAGTTATACAAAATGTTTTAGACATCACCTCATTAATGTTAAGGAAGAAAAAATAGGCACACAAATTAACTGGGAAAACGGTTGAATGATGAAATGGTAAAGCAGAGTGATTCATTCAATAAAACAGAATTTTCCATACGATTTATTGCTGTAGTCTTCAAGCATTATAGGTTCAGGTTTCTTGATTGTGATTCTTCTTGAATGTGTTTTATGTAAATGATAATGATATTGATAATTGTAATAATAACTGGGGTTTGGGCTGTTTTTCAGATGTATTTTCACCATATTCTGAGCTTCAAGAAAATCTGTATGATTTGCATCATTTTTCTTTTAAGAAAATGTTTGTCACTCTTGCAGCTTTATGAGTTTGTTTTGTATTTGTGGACTGAAGATACAAACAAGCTGCCTATTGCACCTTGAGCTCTATAAAGTAATCCTTACTTTTTTACCAATTTATTGATACAAGCACTACAAGCTTTGTTTGTTAGTTGCAGTGACACTTGCTGTTTTTTTGAGCTTGCAGAAACTAACATATTTACATTCCTTTCCAGCTCGTATGATTTTATATGTTTGGTGAATTGTGAGCACAGGCCCAAGTATGCTTGTGAATGAGTGTGAGTTATTTGTGTTGCAGGTGAGGTGTGGCTCGCACGTGAGGATTTGCCTGCACCTGGAAGCATAGGATCTGAGACAGCTAGTGGGCCTGACATTCCAGAAAGTAAGTTATGTTTTATTTTGTTTATTTATTTTCATAATTGGATCAGTCTGCATCAAAAGACACACTCATCAGGCTCCTGCATATCCTTAAAAAGTTTTTTTTTTTTTTTTTTTACCAGTGAGTGGTCTTTAATCTTAGAGGAAACTTCTTAGCTGTATCTTTTTCTAATCTTAGTCTTCTACTTTTTTAGTGTAAGCCTCTTGCTTATGTTATGTTGAATATCACTATACCATATTAAGAGGCATTAAAATGCCGCACATCATTTAATTTGGGTGTTCATGACCAAAATTTCTTTGTTCTTTGTCAATTGACATTTTATTAACAGTGAATTAAATCAGATAATACTGCTTTTTCCTGTGTGGCAAGACATCTTACGTGCCTTTTTTCCTTTTGACAGTTTGACACTCAAAAAATGGTATTATTTTTTATCAGCTCAGGTCAAAAGGTTTTGAAAAGTCTTAAACTTGAGCGTTAACAGTGTGTAGGAACTCATATTATACAAGGCACTAGTGGGCACTCATAGTGTCAGCATTCTGATAAAATAAGCTTCATTCCAGGTTTGTCTTGCTGTACTCATGATTCAAAGTTGAAAGACTTTGTATAAAAAAAGAATTCAGGTACTTGAGTTGAACAATTTATGCTTACTCAAGCACTTACTTTGGTTTATTTGCAGGACCTAATTCAAAATATGCCAAATTCCTCAAAATCAGTAAATAACCACTGATGATGAATTAGTACGATTAAAGTAGTCCACTGCCTTCTAACTTGTCCTGCTGCATCTTGGGTGAAAATAAGAATATCAGGGTTCTTTAGCTTTTTGTTTTGTTTTTTTTTGCTCAGGACTTCTTAGATTCTGAAACTCCTTTGTTTGTTAAGAGTTGCAGTCCAACTTTGTAATGTGTGATTTGTACCCGTGCACAGCCCTGTGGAGGTTCAGATGGTTAACTGCTAGGAGCTGCCCCTAAAACGACCTAATGACCCCATTGACCCCGGCGTTTCTCTCTGATTTATTTCTTAGGTTTGGTAGACCACAATGTCTTTGCTGTGGTTTGGCTCCCTCTCAGGACCCTAATGACCACAATACCAGTTGTGACCATCGAGTCAGCTTTTACCCATAACCCCCTCTACAACCCCTGAAAAGACTGACTGGGTGCATTGGCTGCATTGGGGTAGGAAGTCACCACACATATTTGCACACACTGAACATAGAGCTGTGCTTTGAGTCATGTAAATATTTTTAAAAACAGTTTTTGCATACCAATCTTTTTGCTGTGAAAATCAAATCATACCCAGATAAACAACCTTCTTACACATATTGGGACATACTCTATTTAGCCATTATATCTTGTTTAACTTTCGGTTCAGAATTGATGTGCAATGTTAGTTGTACTCGAGAATACTGAAGCATCTATCATAGTAAGCAAGTATTTAGTTATGTGGAACGGTTTGTAATTGTGATTAATTTAGGTTGATAAACATCAAAAACATTGAATGCACAACTTTATTTACAAATTTAAAATGTATTATGTTACTGCCTTGTCAAACAAACTTGTTTAATGATTATGATATGGGCATTTTTTCTTTCAAGACATTATCAGGTAACCTGTTTGTCAAGATAATCTTGTGTATTTAGTAAAAAGTGAAAATGAAAGCATATTTTCAGGGATTGGATTTGTGCAGACTCCAGTGATTCGGTTTGTGTTTAACCATTAAGTTACCTTTCAAAATCTGTCATCCATGTAAAACTGATTTGCAAATTGATAGAACATTGGCTGAGTTTTAAGACTTTTACTTCAGTTTACAGAGTGTCAAAGTATTCAGTTGTGCTTCAGTCCACTAAGTACAGCTTTTTTTGTCTCGCCAGGTGGTCTTCCAAATGCCTACCTCACGCTTAAAGAGCAAATCACTGCAGCCACAGCCCTGATCAGCAGCCACCATGACATCAAGCATAGGGTATGTTGAAAATACACAGACATATGCACACAATATTTTAGCTTATCATAAATGACATTTACATACTTAAGACTTCTTAACATAGGTATGAAATGTGTTTAGAACTACTAATATGCTGTTTTTTTTAACTCTTACAATCTGTTATAGTGTTAATGATACTTATTAAGCTGTCTAATTATTATTATTATTAATAATAATAATAATAATAATAATAATAATAATATTAACGATTATTATTGATATTAGTTGTAGTATTAGTAGAAGTAGTGTTATTGTAGAATTGTTGTTGCGATAACAACTATAATATTATTAATAGTAATATTAACCATATTACTGGTCATAAAAATTAACCTCAGTGATATAAATATATTCCTAATATAAATTGTGAGAATGATACAAATACTTTTTTAACCTGTTTAACTTTTAATTTGATGATTGTTGAGAATTATGATAAGCATCAAATAGCATATATCATTTAAAAATACATGAGATAGAAAATGTATTTCCTGCCTTCTTTGACATTCAATCTGTTAAAAAAAATTTAAATTCCATAAATAACTTTCCCAGATGTCATCCATCCGGACAAATGAAAGCATTTGTATTGACCTATATTGCTAGTAACGTAGGCAAGATCACGCCCTGTTACACAAATGCACTGGTAACCTTCTTGGCAAGCACAACACATTCCTCTTCTCTCTCTCTCTCTCTCTCTCTCTCTCACCCACCCCTCTCTCTCTCTTTCTGTCTTTCTCTCATGCTTTCTCTCTCTCCCTTTTTTGTGTGACCCAAAAATAAACCTGCTCCTGGCATGTAGGAATCCTCTCATTAGCTGACGTCTGTCTTTAGCTATTATTAACAAAACATATCTGCTTTCAAGCCGCCAACAAACGTGCACACAGAGCAAAACACAATATGAGCCAGGAAAGGATTTAAATATTTTTTTCTCCTCCTGTAGGGATGATTGTAGCATCTTTGATGGGTTGATGGAAGAAGATGAAAAGGACAAAGCAAAACGGTGAGCATCATGTACAGAGTAGTAAGCTTGAGTGGTTGACTCTCAGTTTTAATTCAGCATGAAAGAATCATGAGGTATTTTAAGAAATGTGACTCAACAAGATCTACACTTGTTAAATTTTGTGCTATACTCAGAAGCATTTCACATGACACAAATATCACTGCTGCTATTTTTAGCAGTCATTCTTTGTGTGCTAAGAAAATCTATAACCAAACCAATGTCCTTTATGTTACATCTGTTTTGTGTTTTAAATGTATGACTGGTTTTACTTGTAGTGTGTCCCGTAACAAGTCTGAGAAGAAACGGAGAGACCAGTTCAATGTCCTCATCAAGGAACTCGGCACAATGTTGCCTGGCAACACCAGGAAGATGGACAAATCCACCATCCTACAGAAAAGCATTGACTTCCTGTGTAAACACAAAGGTCAGACCTTTTTATCATCTGACCCCTCCTCTGTGTGCTCATACCTCATAGCGTAGACTCATCTACTCCAGGGCTGCACAATCAGTGCCAGTTTAACATCAGTGGAATTATAATAAATGAATCACACAAGTCAATATTTCTCGCTATATATGAAGGAAACTTTTTGGTGGCCTTTCTTACTTAGTATTAGGGGTGTAAAGGTACATGTATTCGTACCGAACCGATTTGACACGGGCATCTCGGTACGGTACAGACATGTACCGAACGAATACATGTGGAGCCAAGCTCATACACAGAAGGAAAACCAGAGAACAACTCACTGTCACACTGTCCTGACAACCACACAACCACAGCAAATGACAGCAACAGCCTGAATATTCCTAGATAAAAGTGTCCTGTTTAGGAGCACTTTGTTTCCCAGTAAAATACAACAGTGGACAAAAACAACAATAGTGCTGACATTATTCTGCAGCTGTGTCGCTAAAAGTACGTCGTCCAGCGGACCAATCAAAGCATTTGAAAAAGCTCCACTCAAACAAGAACGTCATTGTAAAGAGGAGGAACAGCAAAGTCTTACCAGCCGGTTATAAATTTCTTATTCTTTAAGATCATTATAACAATGGTGCTCAGGCTCTGTGAATCACATTAATTTTACCTTCATGTGTCAGCCTCAAAGAGAGACAGACTCTGCAGCTGCATTCTAGGTAGAGATATCCTCAGATTTCACATGGCTCTAACCTCTCTGCCAAGATGGGCTGTGAAAAGTTCTCCCAAACTTTGTAGTAGGTCCCATTGATTAAAAATGTAATCCAGTGCTGAAATCAGTGTTGAAATCAGCAGGAAATAAGCTAATTAGCATATTTAACAAGCTAACGCATGGTAGTATGATGACGCGTTCAAGTTGGCTGGGAAATTTTGGTTTTTAAAAATGTATATAGATATGTCAATATATCAATGAAAATAACCTAGTAACTCGAAAATCTATTTATTTAGTAATATTTTTTATCATTGAAGAACTTTTGGAAGGAGGTTACAGCATTATTAATAATATAAATGTAATTTATTCAGCCTATTTATTTTAATACAATTTTATTTAAAAAGTAAAATTACATTTTATTTATTTGCTTCAATTACCATACCAAAAACGTACCGAACCGTGACTTCAAAACCAAGGTACGTACCGAACCGAAATTTTTCTGTACCATTACACCCCTATTTAGTATGCATACATTTTACCCCTGGATAAAAGCCTAGGTATAGCCATACTTTTTCTTTAGTGCAGTCAGTTAAAACTAATGCTAACTATCAACTACCCTTAGACTACTCTGTGCCTCTCTTGTGTTTAAATGATTCTTCTCTTTTTGTCCGTTTTTTGGGACGTATAAGAAACAAGTTGTAAACACATGTATCATGTAAAACATGAACAACAAACACAGAATATGTAAGTTATAGCTAATATGTGCTCTTGGGTTGTTTTTCAATCACACTTCTTTCCTTTTTCCCAGTACTGAACAACGTTACTACACATGTCATGTTTTTATCATTCGTGTTCAGCCCTATTCTACAGTTTATTTTCTTTTATTGCTGCACTTAATTGTTATCTGTGTTTGTTGCTGTAGCTGTTCAAAAGGAATAGGAGCTCTTTGTTTATATTATAAATGGGTTCTCTTACATGGTGCAGATTACTCTTTAATTAATTAATCAGGCCTTTAGACTGCAAATACTTTGGCTTAATTTATTCATATGAATAATATTGCCTTGATTTTATTCTGTGGTTTAACTACATATTTCCACAAATCCCATTTGAAAATTTTGATTGTCTTATGTTATCACTGCTTATTGATTGCTATTATTTTTCAGCCCTAGTTCTTATCATTACCATACAGGATCATCCACTATCAGCTGCTACTCTACTACTGGACTGTCTTATCTAGGGTTCTGTTTTACTTCCTTGTTTTACAATGAGCCTTGTACCATCAATACATTTTTCTACCTTGTTGTCCTGTTTTTCTGCATTGTTTATTGTCTGTGTTGACTCTGCTTTTTTTTTTTGGATAAAATATACTCTGTTTCCTCCATCAGAGATTGCAGCCCAGTCGGAGTCGAGTGAAATCAGGCAGGACTGGAAGCCGCCATTCCTTAGCAATGAGGAGTTTACCCAGCTCATGCTGGAGGTCAGAAATGTCACATTTGTAACTTTGTTCTGTTTATAGGACCAATTACTTTACTCTGAAACTTATTTCCAATTCAACCCAGTTAGTTCAGGAGAGTAAAATTCTATTTATAAAATAAAAAACTTCTCTTAATCTACTGTTTGTTCTTCAGATTTTAAACATACTAACTGATTTGAGGACACTAAAATGAAAAGAAACCAGGCACTACAAGCATACAAAATGTAAAAAATGAGGACAGTGATATTTAAAAGCTTTAAGTATATGACTTAATCTTTTTTAAAGCCTGTATTTGTTTGTAATCCCAGATGAAGATTGATATGGTTGAAATACGTTGTTTTTTTTTTTTTTTATGTGTTTCCTTCTTCAGTCTTTACCCTATCATGCTTGGAATGCCTTGTTTCCTTTCTTTTGTGTGTTTCCCCCCCTATTCTCCAAGAGCTCCCAACACTGTTTTGCATTTCTTCTAAATTCAGATGCCCATCACCCGTCTTTGTTTTTATAATTGATTACAGCAATTCATTTTTTATTGCTGATCCCACATTTAGTTCCCTTTATCTTTTCTTTGTGATCAGGCACTGGATGGGTTCTTTATAGCAATAATGACTGATGGGAACATCCTCTATGTCTCTGAGAGTGTCACCTCGTTATTAGAACATCTGCCGGTAAGAAACTTTTGTTCTCTCCAACCGTGTAATTGACTAAGATACTTTCCACTAAGTAGTCCAATTAAGTTAATTAAGTTTTCCTTTGGCAAAAGTTGTGATTGCTACCAGTAGAACCACTCTGTCTTTTTTTGAACCCATGTTGATTTATGTAGCAGTAAATTGTCCTTGGTTTGCATAACAGAGCTAGAAATACTGCTGTCTATTTTAAGATGGCCAAACAACTTGGTGCATAAACTTGCAATTATTTAAACATCTCAAAGATTGTGATGAAGCAACTTTCTCAAATCTAATCATGAAAATGTCTAAGGGAAACGTTAAACAGCAAAGTGTATCTAGTGTCTTTATCAACCTTGCTAATTTATCTCTGTTGGTATGTGTATGTGTGCTCCACAGATGGATTTGGTGGACCAGAACCTTTTGAACTTCCTTCCTGTTGGGGAACACTCCGAGGTGTACAAGGCTCTTTCAACGCACCCCACTGACCCAGAGAGCCTTAGCACTGATTATCTGAAGAGTCAGTAACAGCCTGAGTTGTTTTACACCATACTTAAGACGTGAAATTATCTTGATGAATTCTAATGTTATAAAATAGCTCTGTTTTAACTAAACTGTAGTCAGAGATACCATTTTATTTTTACCTCCCTTTAACTTTTCCCCTAATATTTTGTCTGTTTTTTTTTCTCCAGCTAAGAACCACATGGAGTTCTGCTGCCATATGCTGCGAGGGGCAATTGACCCTAAAGAGCCCCCTGTCTACGAATATGTCAAGTTCATCGGCAACTTCAAGTCTCTCAATAATGGTATGTTGATCATTAGCAATGTGTTTTAATTTATAAGACTAGAAGTAATAAACTCTAAAACAGCATATTTCCCCTTTAATGGCTATTTTACATGATAAGCTTGTGTAATTATGAAAAAATTAACTAAAACAAAGTGGCACACACTTCAGAAATATAATTATAATCATAATGTGTCTTTGTATAGAATTTATCAAAACCAACTTAGCAAATTGCTTTTCAAAACATAAAGCCCCTCAATAAAAGCAGAGTAAAAGGCCAAATCAGGGATTTAAAAGGAAAGGATACCAAACATAATATGAAATTGAAAACTCACTAAGTAACAGAATAAAAAATGAGCAAAAATTAGATAGCATAATAAAAGATACAAACATAGATCAGTGTTTGAGTAAAACATTCATTTCAGAAACATGAGGCATCACGGATAAAACACTCTTAAATTGCTTTTAAGAAGGAGGAACATTAAATCGATCCTAAAGGAGATGGGAAGCTGTTGTAGGTCATTAAAATGGGAGAAATTTGCTCATTTGTCTTAGTTTTAGTTAAGTCTTGTGGCTAAATTTTGCAGTATTTGAGACTATTTAACAGCATCTGATTCACACCTGTTAAAAGGCTATTACAGTAATCTTGTCATGAAGAGAGGGAGCATAAATGCTAGTTTGTCATTAAAAGCCTACAGATCTTATTCTTGCAATAAGGTGGTAACAACAAGACTGGATGAACCTGTTTGTATGTTTTTTAAATGTGAGGTGGAAATGACTAACAGGTCCCACGTTTTGGTTTTTCAGGGTTTCATATAAAAAAAATCTGATATCCAGTTTGATTTATCTGTGGGACAGTTTGTAAGATCTCAGAGGTTTGTATTGCTACTGGGAAATATAACTGCGTGCCATTAACTTAGGAGTGGATGGAAATATGTATAACTTGGCCAAGCAGTGACATTACAGCTAAAACAGAACTGGTCCTAATGTTGGGCCCTGTGGGACTCCACAACTGATTTTAGAGTGGGGAGAAATTCTCACCACTAGACACAAAAAATCAGTTTAATGAATAAATCAAATGAAACCACTTTAGAGCTGTCCCTGATATACCAACTCACTTCTACAACCTTTGAATCACAGGTCTGTGGTTGATAGTATCAAATGTCGCTTTTAAATCCTGTAGAACACTGAATAAACTCACTGAGAAAACATTTTTTATTTGTCTTTTGTTGTGTAGTTCCTAATATAACAAGGAATGGTCTAGCAGGGGTGTTACAGCGTTCACTTCAACCTGCGTTTGATGACCAGGTGTGCTTTGTAGCCACTGTTCGGCTGGCCAAACCTCAGTTCATCAAGGTACCCAGGGCAACACTCTCACATATGCAAATGAAATCCTGCTGAGTCAGACATTAGTCAGTGTGTCTAATAAAACTTTGTTGTTTTTTATTTCATATTACAGGAGATGTGTACAGTGGAGGAGCCCAATGAAGAGTTCACCTCACGGCACAGTTTGGAATGGAAGTTCCTCTTTTTAGACCACAGGTAAACGCACACGTTAAACTAAACTCATTAGATGAGAGTGCTCTTCTCCCGTCTCTTCACTTACTGGCAGTCAAAAAAAGAGAGAGAGCTAGTTTTGATTGTTCATCAATTTTTTTAATAATACGAATTTAATTGATATATGAACCTCTGAGTCAATTTGATGATGTTTTCTCCCTTTCAGAGCTCCACCAATCATAGGCTACTTGCCTTTCGAGGTTCTGGGAACATCAGGGTACGATTATTACCACGTGGATGACCTGGAGACACTAGCCAAGTGCCATGAACACTGTAAGGAACATTTGCACACTTTCAGTGGAGAATTTTTTGATGAAGTTTTCTCTGCTTGTTGTGTCTAACCTCTCGGCTCTTTGTCGTACCCCTTGTAGTGATGCAGTATGGTAAAGGGAAGTCTTGTTACTACCGTTTCCTGACTAAAGGTCAACAGTGGATATGGCTTCAAACGCACTACTATATTACCTATCACCAGTGGAACTCTCGGCCTGAGTTTATTGTTTGCACGCACACAGTAGTCAGGTACGTTTGCTCACTTTTTCTGTGTACCATGTCCTAAAGGTTAACCATCCAGATTTTATTTGTCATATCACTTGCCTGACCAGTACTAAAAATGCATAATAATGAAACGTTTCTACAATCTGCTAAGTGGTGATGCGATATTAAAAATGTTACTGTTCATTACCTCATTGTTTGTTATCCAGTTGTAGTTTAATCCTTTCCTTTTTTGCCATGCAGCTATGCAGAGGTGAGGGCCGAGCAGCGCAGAGAGCTGGGAATTGAAGAAGCAAACCCAGAGGTTACGGCAGATAAGGTGAGGAATTACTTTTCTTTTTTCATAAATGCCTGATCCCAATAATGAAAGATATCACAATCTGAAATGTTGTGCTTTAATTTGTGCATTTAAAGCCTGGATGACACAATAGCTAAACAAGGTTGTAAAAGGAGCCACTGAAAAGAATAGAAAGACAAAAACGTACCTCATTTTGAGACATGCCATCCATAAGCAATTAGGAATTTGTTTACTTTTCAAAAGTTGTTTTTCATTAATTTAAATCAGAAAGTTTCTGCAGGTTTTTTTTTTTTTTAGCATTTTTCTGGTCACACTGTCTATAAGCATCTGACAATTAGACTGTTGTTCCCTGATGTTATTATCCATTAATATAAACATATTTGGTCACTGATTACATGAAGACAAGATAAAACATTTGGGCAGTAAATGACTCTTTTTTTTAACAGTCTCTGAAATTTTACTCTTCTTGTTTGTTTTCAGAGTCAGGACTCTGGCTCAGAGTCACAGTTGAACACATCAAGCCTCAAGGAGGCTCTTGAGCGTTTTGACCGCAGCCGCACACCCTCAACCTCATCCCGGAGTTCCCGCAAGTCCTCATCCCATGTCTCTGACAACACTTGCACTTGTAAGGACACACTGGCTTACAGTTGCATGCACACAGTGTTATTGACTTGTAGAAAAAAATCTTTACTTTAATATGATGACCAAGCTGTGCAGAAAGAAAATATGACATCATCAGCATGACCTTACTTTGGCTCTCACTCATTAATCATTGTGTTTGTGCAGCTACAGCGTCCAAGCTTCACATGGACACAGCCACGCCCCCTCGGCAGTCACTGGCCTCCACCATGGAGATGTCACAACGTCGCTCGTCCATCAGCAGCCAGGTGAAATTGATTTTTCCAAAAATCTCAGCACACAGCAATCCTGACTCTGCAAAAAAAAAATGTGTTGTAATTTTACTTGCACAGCAGTTTTCTCAAAATGGCAAAGTAAATGTTATACAAAAAGTTTATTCACCTGTTGAACTTTAATTCACTCAACAACTTGTTTATTTGCAGTCTATGAGCTCTCAGACCACAGGTCAGAGTGTTACACCGAATATGATCACTCAGCAGCAACAACAACAACAGCAGCAACAACAACAACAACAACAACAACAACAGCAACAACAACAGCAGCAGCAGCAACAGCAACAGTCACAGCAGCTACAGACAAATGTGCAGGTGAGAATGATTAAATCACCACAGGGTCATTTTACCAAATGTATTTTTTTACAGATTAAAGCTGATTTGTTAATTAACTATGCTGTCTTTGCTGAAACAATTTTGACAGTTCTCAAATAATTTAAGTCTTTTTTGTTTGTGTGTGTGAAAATTTAAGGTTCAACATTCAGCAACAGTTAACTTGCAGCTTTTCTGGACTCCCTGAAATGCTTTTAACCAGCTTTTTTATTTTCACTTTATTTGACTCGAATGAGGAAAATGAATTGATACACTGTGAAAATTAAAGAATAATCAAAATATCCAATATTACTAAGGTGCATATGTAGTTTTGTGTACATTTAACAAGTGTTTTCATGCATGGTCCATATAGCTGAAATAGGTGACCTGTTCTCTCTGTGTCTCCCCCCACAGCCGGTGATGGACTTCTCTGCCCAGGAGTACGCCATGCAGCACCTGAAGGAGCAGCTGGAACAGAGGACGAGACTGATCCAGGCCAACATCCAACGTCAGCAGGAGGAGCTGAGACACATCCAGGAGCAGCTGCAGAGAGTTCAGGGACAGGGTATTCAGGTAAGATTGAGACTTGCAAATTAAGGATTTCAAAGCAGCAGATTTTTTTCGGTGTTAGGTCTTGCCTAATTATGCAGTGTTGTGCTTATGTTGACAGTTGTGTATCTACAGTATAAGGTTTATCCCATCGATAAGCTCCAGCATTTACAATTTAACTCCTTCCCATCTTGAACACGCTTCATTTCATGTTTTTCCTTCATTTATTTCTGTGTCCACTGCTTTCCTAGTCCTTGATAAACAACCCCAATTCCAAAAAAGTTAGGGCACTGTGTAAAATGTAAATAAAAACACAACAAATGATTTTCAAACCTCATAAATCCATATTATATTCACAGTAGAACATAAAAACATATCAGATGATGAGATTGAGATATTTTACCATTTCTTCAAAAGATATCTCATTTTGTTTTTGATGGCAGTAGCACATCTCAGGAGTAGGGACAGGGCAATGTTTACCATTGTATAGCATCCCTCTTCTTTTAACAACAGTCTGTAAACATCTTGGAAGTGAGGACCTCAGTTGCTGGAGTTTTGGGAGAGGAATGTTGTCCTGTTTGTTTTTGTCTGATGTAGGATTCTAGCTGCTGAACAGTCCTGGGTCTTCTTTGCTGGGTTTTTGTTTTATGATGTGCCAAATGTTTTTTATTTTTGTTTTTGTGGTGCACTGTCTAATTGAGATACGTAAGGTCGTCCCTAAAAGAGATGTTGTCTGGATGGGAGCATTTGTTGCTCTTAAACCTCTTTCAGCAATGATGTGCCTTTCCAGATGTCTAAGCTGGCCATGCCATAGACACTAATGCAACCTCATACCATTAGAGATGCCGTCTTTTGAACTGTGTGCTGATAACAAGCTGAATGGCCCCCTTGTTCTTAAGTCCTCAGGACATGGCTTCTATGGTGTTCAGAGAGGAATTTCAAATTTTGACTCATCTGACCACAGAACAGTTTTCCATTTTGCCTCAGTCCATTTTAAATGAGCATTGGCCCAGAGAACACAGCTACGTTTTTGGATTGTGTTCACGTATGGCTTCTGTGTGACTGATGATTTTTGCATTATAATTTTTGGAAGTGTTCCTGAGCCCATATTGTGATTTCCAGAAATCATGCTGTTTTTAATGCTGTGCCGCGTCTGGCCTCAAAGATCATGAGCATCAAGTACTGCATTTTTGTAATTATATTATGTACTGCACTGTACTGTATTTTACATTGAGGAAATTTTTTCTGAAATTGTTCCACAGTGTTTAGATGTGGTTTGTCACAGCTTGGTGAACCTCTGCCCATCTTTACTTCTGAGAGACTCTGCCTCCCTCTAAAATGCTACTTTTATACCCAGTCATGTTAATGACCTGTTGCAGTTAACCTTATTAGTTGCAAAATGCTCCTTCAGCTGATTTTCATTAAATCCACATACTTTTCCAGCCTTTTGTTGCCCCGTCCCTGCTTTTTTGAAATGTGTTGTTGCCATCAAGTTCAGAATAAGCAAACATTTTTTGAATTAAATGTTAAAAAGTCCCAGTTTCAACACTGGACATGCTGTTTATGCTCTGTTGTGAATGAAACATGAGTTTAGGAGATTTGCTAACCATTGCATTCTGTGTTCCTTTATATTTTACTTAGCACACCATTTTTTTTGGAATTGGGGTTGTAATTCGAGTGCCTTTCACTCTTTGTAACCTTTTAAACAATAACTGTATAAAACAGAGCTTTATTAGTTTTCTGGCGGAGGTTATTCTACCCAAAGAACAATGCATGCTTCCTCTTTGTGTCATTTTCAAACAATAAAGAGCTTAGCAATAGCATTTAGGATCCTCTCTACATGATGGTTTCCAAATTTAGAAAGCTGCTTACTTGAATGGAGAGAGACTACAAACTAAATATCAGCAGGTGAATTGTGTTTTTTTTTTCCCTTTTTATGTGCCTGGCTTTGCCTGACCTAGATCAGAACAAGACTCATACATTATATATAACTTTTGTTCTATTCAAAGGAAACGACGATTTCACCACCTGAATGTGTAAAGAGATTTTATTCTCAGCCAATCTATTCTTTAATAACAATAAATACATATAAAGATTTGCAAATACAGAGTGAACTAAAAAGGCTGCATGCAAACCCCTGAGCTCTGACATTCAGAATTCCATTCTTTACAGATGTTGCTGCAACAGCAAGGTGGAGCAATGAACGTGCAGCTCCCGCAAGTGGGGTCAGTCCAACAGGCAACTACATTGACCAATCAGGTCCAGCAAACAACAATTAACCCCGTCCATTCAGGAACTCAGCAGCTCACCATCCAGCAGCAGGCTCCGCCCCCTCAGCAGAACCTACAACAGCAGACAAATGCTCTAACACAGGTGGGAATAGCACACATGGATCAGAAATACACCTCTCCTTCTTTTGTCTATGTTTTGCTCCAAAAAAGGGTTGTAGTATTAATCTATCAGTATCCTAGGTGCTCTGCACTACATTGTTTACACGTCTGACAGTATTTGACAGGAAATGTTCTTTTAATTGGTAATGTTTACATCCCATGTGGATGACAGGAAGAGCCACAAGGCATGTAGTTAGTGTGTAAACATGTGACAGACATAAGAGAATTACAGCAACAGTGGAGAGCTGTGCAACACTAAAACTATCAGATTTACTGCAGAGATTGTCTCCACACTGTGCAGCATACAAATGTTATCTATCTAGGCTATGTCATGTAATAATTAAAATAAGACAAATGATGAAAACATGACATCCATGTAATGTTTGTATGATAATTTATTACAACAAACATAATACATAGATCTTAGTTTTCCTTTACACTTTGTAAATTTCTGTTAAAATGTAATTCTAAGTTTTTTGAATGATGTTCCTGTGTCTTAGAATTTGAAAGTGGGAACTAGAGAAAATAATCAAGATAAGGGCCTTAGTCAGTTGGCTGTTTCTAAGAAATTCACTCAATGTTGCCTCCCGGCTGACCCACATTTCCTCTTCAGGCCCAGCGTCAGCCTCAGCAACCTCAGCAGGCTCAGCCCCAGACCCAAGGCTCTGTATCTGCTCCTCTTTACAACACCATGATGATTTCCCAGCCAGGGCAACCCAACGTGCTGCAGATCAGCACCAGCCTGCCACAGACCAACACACAGCCGGGCACTGCCGTGGCCACCTTTACACAGGACAGGCAGATACGGTAGGTGGATGACAACCAAACTAGATGCTTAGAGAAATATCCATTGCTCATTATCTTTACCCAAGCCTCCTTGTTTCACTCTCTGCAGGTTCCCAGCAGGGCAGCAACTGGTGACCAAGCTTGTGACTGCTCCAATGGCATGTGGAGCAGTCATGGTACCCACCTCAATGTTTATGGGACAGGTGGTCACTGCATACAACCCTTTTGGTGGGCAGCAGGTAAGCATAGAGCCATACAAGATTTAAAAGTCAGGGTGCTGTATGGAGGATCAGAATAAAAGCTCCACTATGATTGAATCGATCCAAGTAGCCATGTGTGAAGCACCCAGCTGGTCAGTGCTGACCGAGTGTGATTATTATGTGAGTGATAATATAGTATTAAAGCAGAAAGTTATCCATTTAGCTCAGTAAAATTCCTCTTTAAAATCTGTTTTTGAAAATTCCTTATCTATTTGACCTGATAACTAGTGGTGAAATTAGGGTCATATAAACCAATAACAAGCAATAAGGGAAGCAGATTGAAATTATGATACAAACAATTTTTAAAAAAGTTTTGTTGACATTTTTTGAGTCATTGTAACCAGGGTTTCCCAAAGACCATTGCACTCTGTCATAGTTTAATTATTGCTATAGTCTATTTTGTTCTGCCGATGTTAGATTTTCATAAAGATGATTTTGGCCTGCTCAGCAGTGTACTGTGTGGCTGAGCATCAGACACTTTAGTTACAGGAGACAAAGCCTTAAAACATTTCGGGTGAAACATTTGTTCCTCTCTGTATCTATATATAGATTAGGGCTGGGCGATATATCGAGTATACTCGATGTATCCCTGCTTTTGCCACCCACGATGTATAAAATGACTATATCGCGAATATCCAAGTATAAATTATGTGGAAGTTTTGAGCTGTCAGCGTGCATTTCTCCCTGGAGTTTCGCTTCTCCCATTGTCCCTGAACGCATGTCTCACAGCAGAGAGCTCACTTTCTCTCCTCCACCCATCCAGAAAACTCCTCTGCATATGCGCATCAGCGGCAAGAAGCAAGGAAGAGGAAGGTAAACAGAGCAGCATGGCTAGTTAGCGGGGAGTTAGCTGACTTTTGAGACCGTTAACGAGAAACAGCGCTGGATCTGCAGCGTTGAGCAGTCGTTAAACTTTGAAAAGGAAGAGGTCTAACTCGCGGTATTCGTTAAAATACACTGCAAGATGACTCCGAGACAACGGCGGCAGTAACACACCACATTGCTAAAGACATGAACCCAGTGTTGTTGAAAAGACACTTAATTCAGAGTACGAGATTTGCCTGGGCACGAGCATTTTGCTGAAAACTCCCTGCCAGAGTCGTACAGGTCAGAGAGAAGACGGTCCAGCAATGGACAAATGTGATCCACATCTCCACAACAACGGAGACTTATTTCAGCCTTACAGTTTAAAACACCAACGAGTAGTTAAAATGTTCCTGCCTCCAGATAAGCTTTTCCCCCCATGATCACACAGGAAAGTTTCTTGAACAAAGTCTAAAGACGCTCTCATGTTATGAACTTGTCAGAAACTGGTCCATCGTTCATCAGCACAGATAATGGACTGATATAATCACAGCTGTGAGCCTGAATGGAGGACTAGACTGCAGGATTTTGGCCATTTA
Source organism: Cheilinus undulatus (assembly GCF_018320785.1). Lineage (NCBI taxonomy): Eukaryota > Metazoa > Chordata > Actinopteri > Labriformes > Labridae > Cheilinus > Cheilinus undulatus. The sequence continues at coordinate 27,347,369 of NC_054868.1, read as the reverse complement.
CTGCATGCAGGAATGGTGAGTTCTGTGTAGGTTTGTTTCACCCTTAATGAAGATAATAATCATTTTATACTCAGCAATAGTAAACATAACATAGAAAACATTTCAGAACTTTCCATACACTGTAAAAGGCAGAGTATTTCATGATTTATGTATTTTTGATTTATTAGTAAAAGATTAAATGAAGTCCTTTTCAAAATAACAACTGCTAAATTTGACTTCATATTAATTTTTACTTTCTGCAAACAATTTTATTAGAAATCCAATAGAACAGTCTATTTTTATCACCAAATTAGTGTCATTTGGGGCCAAATTAAATACAGCAGCTGAGAGGCCATTTCACAATATCGCAATATATATCGTGTATCGGGACATAGCAAAAATATATCGGGATATCAATTTTAGGCCATATCGCCCAGCCCTACTATAGATCTATCTGTATCTATATCTATCTTCCTTATGTCCATGTAGGATCTGCGTATTTTTATAAATTTTTGCGCTTCTGCTGTGTCTCTCTTACACCCGTGCGGGCTACCTTAATGTCTAATTTATTAAATATTACTGTAATACTCTCAACTTAAGTGACTAAACCCTGGCTTGTGAGCGTGTGATTGAGAAGATTTGGCTTCAGTCACATGTGTCACTGAACAGGAAATGATTATAGTCGTTACAGTGGATATAAACATGTTAAAAACTCTTTGCACCTACTAATAAGGCAGAGAAAGAGACAGTCAGATAGAAGACTTTAATTCTTAGCTGGTAGCAGAGTGTTAATAATGACCAATTATTGCTCTGTAGAATGTAAACTTAACACAGAAATTTAATTCGCGGATCATTTAGATAGATATTTTTCTACTAAGGTTAAGAAATATAAAACAACTGAAAGATAAAGGTAAACAAGAATACTAGAGATAAAGGCAGTAACACAATTTTCTAGTGGAGATAAGTTTTAGTTGAATAGAAAGGTCTTTGTCTTCAGGTCAGACGAGGAAAAAGCTGAAAACTAATCATCCAATCAAATGTGGATCCGTACACCTCTGATTTAATTACAACAAGAGAGAATTGTGTCCTTTGGGAAACACTGGGAATATTATGATGAATAAAAGGCCTAAGCCATCTAAGACAAGTATGTTATTTGGTAAACAAAACTGCAGTGCTGTCATTCCTTTTACTTTTCACTTTGAGGGCTTTGCCTCTCTAATGTAGCCGTTTAGGATTCTGACATTTTGAAATTTAGAGGGAATGTTGCTTTTAAAAACTAAATGAAAAGTAAATCTCTAAAAAGCACCTTTTTTTCCAGAAAAATATTCCTTTTGCAGTCCATTTTTATGACCATGTCTTTGAGCTGTACTGGGTTAACTCCTGTGTTATTTCAGCAGGGAGGGCAGACCCAGACCCTGACTCTGCAACCAGCCCAACCGCAACAAGGCCAGCCCGACAGCCAAAACCAGACAGCTGTAGTGGCACAGAGCGGCCAACAGGGACAACAGGGACAACAGCAATTCCTACAGGTACCAGTAGAGAGCAGCAAAGATGTTTATTTAAAATGACAAGCCGTTAATACATTAAGATATTCATTAGTTTTTGTTTGTGAAGGAGTCTTTGTCATCCAGTAAATGATACGGAGAAATGTATTATTGTCAAATGTATTATTTTCAAATTTAATAATTTTGGGTTTTATGTTTCAAGCATTTTACTGACAGAGAAATTAAGAAGAGAGAGATTCATTGTCAGTCTACTTCATATTATAATATCCTCTCACTGTTTTTCTCTCAGGGCACTCGTCTTCTCCACAGTAACCAGTCTACCCAGCTGATTCTGCAGGCAGCTTTCCCACTCCAGCAACAGGGCACGTTCACCCAGGCGACCCACCAACAGCAACCGCAGCAGCAGCAACAACAACAACAACAGCAGCAGCAGCGGCAACAGCAGCAGCAGCAACAGCAACAACAACAATCTCATCACCAGAGGCACCAGCAGCAGCTGAAACCACAGCCCCAGAAACAGCAGAAAGCCCCTTCTTCACACAGGACTGACAGTGTCAGCAGCCAGCCGCAGTAAAGTGAGGAGAGAGACTAGTGAAAAGAGAAACACGGGGAACTGAAACTCTAAAGGATTGCTGCATACATGTGTTTTGGTCGTGTGGCTGTCAAAAAATATCCTTCTCCCCAAAATCGCTGCCCTCCCATCCTTCATCTAAAAGAAGTGCATCATAGGAAAGAGGAAAGCCTGTGAGTCTGCAAGGAACTCGCCAAGGATTGTCTCCATGGCAACAGAATGGATTAAAATCCCCCTTTTCCCTCACAAGAGGCGGGACTGTAAGGGAAGAACACCTTATTGCCACGGTAACGGCAGACTTTTTTTCCTTTTGAAGGTGTGTCAAAATGGACTGAACTTGTACAGATTTACTGTATGATATAAAAAAGAAAACCATGTAAATATCTGATATAGCCTAACAGGAAACAGAAATGTAGTATTTTATATGATTGCATGGAAAGAATAACTGTGTAAGCTTTTATTAGTCGCTTTTGAAAATTGAATTTTTACTTTGTTCAAGTGTTTTCTGGTCAAAGATGGAGCAGTGACGTGCTCTCTCAGTACCCCCTCTCTCTTCCCTTCTCTAAAAAAAAAGTCCAGATTAAGGCTTTAAAGTTCTGTCAGTTTGTTTAAAAAATGGTTGGGCTTGGGTTGTTTTTTTGTGGAAACACTGTGTCTTTGAGACAGAAATGGCTCTTTTTAACTTCGTGAGAAAACATATTGTCTGACAAGAAACTACATTACAGTTCAACTGAGTTACTCACAGGATGATCACTGTACGTATAACGGGTTAAGTGATTTCAAGTGCCAATAACATAGCCAATTATGTTGTTTTTATTTTGAGCAGACTATTCAAAGGCGTAGATATATTTTCCAACAAGATATTACCCCTAATAAAGTTAATGCGTGTGTATATAGTAGGGACTATTTTTTAACAGTCAGAGAGCCCTATACATAACAAACTATATCCTCAGCCTCCTGAAACTTTAGCACTTGATGTGGTTGTGTACAGTAAATCACTGTCAAGACCTAGTTGTTTGTAATCCGTGGTGTGATTCTGTGAGCTAGTGTGTGTTTTTGGGAATACAATCTTTATGGGCATGAGAGTGTCTGTGGTTGGTGTGTTTGTTTGTATGAATGTGTGTGTGCTTGTTGCCCCTTGTGTCTTATAATAATTGACTTAGTAAGGGTTGAAGTTGCTGGATGGTACTTGTATTCTCAGGAATGTGGAAAGTTATTTGCTTCTGCCTCAGTCTGGAACCAGACCAGGAAGGATTAAACAGTGATGCTGCAGAAACCAGAGGAAGACATGACGTAAAAGGGTGTGTTGATTTAATCAAATATGACCTAGATTTCAAAAAGCCTTCTTGTTGTTTTCTTATCATAACAGTTTGGTGGGAAAAGTCTCCAAATAGAGTAAAAATATGCTATTATTTTGGCTAATGAGTAGAAATATAGAGAACTCACCCCAAAGAGTTAATCGTACCAGCATCTTTACTGCCTCACTATGTCTGTAGCATCAGTGTTTTATCTTTCTTACTATTCCTAGGCCTCAGAAACCCTCATGCAGTTCAGTTCCCTCATCTGTCAGTTCTCTTACAGCAGTTAAAACCCGGGTTGTGTCCAGAGCCATTTTAAATACAGATGGAAATGGGCTCAGCTCTTCTTGTACAGTTGAAAGCCATATCAAACAGTAAAGCCTTGGACTGGAGGAAGCTTAACGGTCGGCAAAGGAGCTTTTAGAATGTGTTGTTCTGTCTCAAAGTTTAGAAAAGATGGTGTGTGAGAACTTGGGTGTGTGTGCTTGTGTGAATAAAGCGTCTCCTACTTCTTGTATCACTCGGGGGTCATTATTGGTTTCCCCTGGCGATAGCCAATCAGTTCTTGCGTTGCAGTATAAAGAAATAATTGTAATATTCAAGAAACTTCCTCTCCAGTTGGGCTCAGTATTCTGCAAGCCCGTGTGTGGGACAGCTCAACTTGAATACATGTTTGTGTGAAAGACAGAGTTTGTATGCATGTTAACCGTCACTGTAACCTTATATATTTTCATATGGATACAGATGTGTGACTGCAAAAGAATCTGTTAGGCAATGCAGAGCATTGGTCACCTGACTGGCTATAAAGATATGGGCAGTGTTATTGTTTTACAATAACGGACTGCACAGCTAACACTTTTCACATCCACGACGCATTAGACCAGTCTCAAATAGTAATCCTCTGAGAAAAGTTATGACTGGAAGAAACAGGTTAATCTTTGTCCGTATGTGAGGAATAAGGGGGTTGCTATTTGAGCCAGGTCTACACCCATCACATCGCAAACATAGATCCTCTTTGCATTAGTTTGTGTTTAAGGCATCACTCTGAAGGTTTATTATAAAATGTTCTAGTTTGAGTCACTGATACCCAGCCCAAAGAATGTAAAGGTGTTTTATAGAGACGAATGGATGTTGTAACTGTTGATTCTGGAAAACCTTTGACAGGCTTTGTGATGAAGGAAAACAAGGGGTATAAAAAATCATGTTTCTTGCTTCAAGAATTCACTTAAAGAATCCGAAATACAATCTTATTTGCAGGCTTGGCATTGTTGAAGAACCTCTGAATGTGTCACCATAACAAACTTTCTGATTTGCAACAATGTTCAGACAACAAAAGGTTGGAGAAAAAAAAGTTTAAGAATGGTGAGGTGTAGGATATTTGAAATTGGTCACCATAGACAAGACAGTGAGGCCCCTCCCCCCTTCATAGAGATACACAGATCACCTTTCCACTACACAATTTGGTTCTAAAGAGTTCTAGTTCTAGTATAAAACTGTACACATACACAAAGCTAAGAACACCAGTATTCAGTGTAAAATGGTGCTATGCTTACCTGTACTGTATGTATGTATATCCCTTCTGCTCTTGAACTGTGCTCCTTTATCTACCCCAAAGTCAAATGTAATAATAATCAATATTTTGAAGCAAAATGTTTGCTATTATTATAACCCCCCTCTCCCCTCTTGGTCAATTTGAAAATAAAAACAGTTGCAAATATTATACGTGACACATGTCTGCTGAACTTTTGTTCCATATTTATCGGTTGTTAGTCATTGAAGTGGTGGCAGTGTAAACCACCATTTGATTAACTAAAATGGATTTTTGCGCATTTTTTTATATTGACTTTCACTGTCCCCAGTGTACTCCAACTGATTGTTAATCTCCTGACTTGTGTCTACAAGCACAATAAGGGTCACAGGTACTCTATTCCCTGTAAGGATAATCATGAGCCCAAGAAGATGAATCCCAGTGACTAAAGTGATCCCTGAACTTTTTAGACATGCTTCCAGGAGAGCAATGATTCAAATTATCCAACAAAAAATCTCAGGTTATAACACTGGATTTGCATATCATTTTGATAATGATGGGCCTCAGGAGGATCCAGAGCAATCATGAGCTCTGCATATTAGGTTTTAAGTAAGGTCCCTGATGATGATTAGTTGAATGTCATTAATTAACTGCATTAATTTCATTGTTTGGTAACCCTTAAAATTTACATTTACAGCCATCATGAGGTAGGCCATTTTTTTGTCAAAGTTTCTGGCAACCATAGTACAGATTTATAGTATTTTTTCATTTGTGAAAACATATTTTAAAGTTCCTAGAAAACTACTGCAGCCTTTTTAAGATAAGATAAATGTTTAGTCTTTCATTTGATAGAGATCTAAAGATAAACAAGAAGTAAGTGGAGAGAAGTGACCTTCACCAAGTAGCATAAGGATTGGGAGTTGAACCTACAACCAGTGCAATGAGGATTGTGGCCTCTTTACATGCAGTTTCTGCTCTAACAACTGAACTAAACCAGCTCCCAGCTTCTATTGCACTCTTAAAAGTTTCTAGACATTGTCTGTGTAGGGTGCATTTGAGAACACAATCTGTTCAGCTGAAAAAGTCTGGTCTGGATCATCTGGATCACCCCTCCTGGTGCCCTAATGTTTTTTAAAACTCTAGGAAAGTGCCCTTTATGAAACTTTGGAAGGTAAATTGATCAAGTGCCCTCTTAGTGGACAAACGACAATAAAGTGCCTTCTAGGGTACCTTTCAAGTGGACAACAGTTAAGAAGTGCCCTTCCTGAGCTCTCTATGGTGACAAAGTGCCCTCTGAGTGAACAAAATGTGACAAAGAGCCCTCTTAAGTGCCTTTATGAACAGACAAAATTTAACAAATTTCCCTCATGGGTGCCCTCCCATTAGGCCAAAATTTAACAAATGGCAAAAGCACAAAATTTGACAGTGCCCCCATCACTAGCCTTCCAGGTAATAAAATTGAAAACGGCCTTTTCGGGTGCCCTCTGAGTGGACAAAATTTGACAAATATCCCTTTCAGGTGTCCTTCGATGAGGACACTGTAACATAGGCCCCCTAGCTGACAAAATTTAACAAAGTTCCCCCTTGGCTTGCCTTCCAGGGGACAAATTTTGACAAAGGGCCATTTAGGGTGTCCTCTGAGTTAACAAAATTTGAAAAGAGCCCTCTTTAGCACCCAAATAGTGGAGAAAATTTGACTAATTTCCTCTATAGGACGCTTTTCCAATGTAAAAAAGTTGACTATGGCCCTCTAAGTTGACAAAATTTGATAAAAGTGCCCTCTGAGTGAACACAATTTGACAAAGGGCTCTCTTACAGTAAGTGCCCTCTAGGGTTGCCTTCTAAGCTGACAAAATTTGACAATTTCCCTCATGGGTGCCCTTTCACGAGGCAATAAATCTCAGATTAAATCACAATATGGCCTGCTGCATTTTCAAATCGCAGACGGTGCAATATTTCTTTGACCTGAAATTTGTGTCATAATACCAGTTTAAAACTTTTTTTTGCAGTAGAGACATTATGCATTACATATAATGCAATCACTGTAGTGGCATATTTTGAGATAAGTGTACAAAAAATATATTTTCTTCATTTTTGTATGTTTTTCTTGTTAAGTATTAGAATTATTTAAAATTATCATTCCCTTTAATACAACAGTTCATATCCAGATTGCAAAATGAGTCAAAATCATCACAATTACATATTTTTTCAAAACTTTTCAGCCCTAGTTTTATCTAATATCATGTTGACTATAGCATAGAATGCATTATTGATTATTTTTGTTGGAAAATACATGAAATGAGGAAGTTCAGAAATAATCGCATATCAAATCGCAATTGCAAAATTGGGTTAAAAAAAAATTGCAATTTGATTATTTTCCCAAATCGTTCAGCCCTAGTATGTGTGGAGGAGGATTAGAAACATTAAAAAAAATGCATTTTTTTATATTCTAAGAAAAATGACAAAATTTTTACTTTTTCCTAGAATTAAAAAAAATGCATGACAATTTTTTAGTGGCCTTAATACTCTTTCGTATCTATACACTCTGCTGTGTAAAAATGCTTTTAACATTGTTCTAAAAATACAATTTTCAGCATATTTGTGACTAACTTAATATCTCTAACCCCAATTGTTGCTTTTTATGTGCTTTGCTTGAAAATGCAGAGCTTCAATTGTAAACTTTTCACTAAATTCCTACCCTACCTATGCAACGTTCTGTAAAATATTACCTTCAGACATTTTGAGAAGGCAGGGAGGAAAATTATTCGACTCCAGCATGATGTAAAACAATTTTAGAATGATAATGACACTTTTAGCCCAGTTGGGTTAAGAAAAAAATTATGTTAGTAAGTATTTCTGTTTAGGATGAAAAACATTATTTTTGCCTAGATGAGGTGTAGATTTGTTGGCATTATGAATTAATTTTTTTATTTAAAAGTGCCCAAAAAAAGTACTTTAAACTGTCTGATAAGCAAAAAAAATTCTAGGGAAGTGCCCACTCCTCAGCCATCCTTTGTTTGGGCTTAGCCCCAGATTTTAAACATGTCTGGCTCCGCCCCTGCTTCAAGGTCATAGTAGACAAATCAGTCAGGACAAAATTTGACAAAGACCCTCTAAGTTGACAAAATTTAACACATTTTGCTCCTGGGTGTCCTTTTATGAGGACAAATTTTAATTTTTAAGTAATTTATTAGTTATGTATAAAAGGACAGGACAATCTCCAGTTGGTTTTACCATCACAGGTATTTATTATTACAAGTCCACCAAGTATCAAAACTGCATGATCCTCAGAACCAGCATACAGAAGCCCTGTGCTCGTAGCTTTCTAAGTATCAACTGTCACGAGTAAATGCAAACCAGTATTATGAAAAAACAAAATCTAAAGGCACATCTCTATTATATTTACATTGCATACATGTTTGACATAAATCAAGAACAGCTTACAATCCTAAATGCTGGGCCACATTGGTTTTACTGAAGAAACTCAACCAGAACTAATCCTAAAATACATACAGCAATGCAACAGTCAGCCTTTTATATGTCACAGTTTTCAAAGCTACTAGATACAGGTGGGAATTGGTGTCTCCATAACATATGGCTTTAGTTATTATTTGAAGTTGTCACTTTCATGTCAACTTTCTAGGGCTCATTTGATTATAGTTTTTCATTTTTAAGGCCTTTATAAACAGTTTTAAGGCAGGCTTGCTAACAACTTCTCAATATGTTTATCTTGTGACTTAAGAGTAACAGTTTTATGTTTTGGAAAATTCAGTGTTTGCTTTTATGCCAAGAGTTCAATGAGAAGAATGATACTGCTCTAGTGTCTATAACATTTAATAAGGAGTACAACCATGAGCAGGTGGCTTAGCCTTCACAATGAGACTGTTATTTAAGGAAACTGCCAAATGTTCTGGACTTTTTGACAACAAAATGCTAATTAGGGTCTTCACAAGTGCTGGAAGTGGGAGACTTTGTTGTTGCATGTTTTGAAATCGGAGCCATTCCCTGCCAATTCAGCACCACAGACAGGGCCAGCTGTCACTTCATTTACTACTCAAGAGAGATGAATTTTTCAAGCAGTCAGGCATCATTTCATTTCCTTCAATTTTGGACGATCAGGGTATCAGAAAAATAGGTTTTTTTGTTTTTGGATACAGGCATTTGGCTTAATTGGCTGTTAATCTACTGGCAAATTCTGAATTTTGGAAGCGCCTGCTGTTTTTTTACAGTCAGTGCTAGAAAGGAACTGTCCAGTACATCACATCATTATGAATTTTGATCAGAGATAAATCAGAAAGAAGCTTTAGTAGGTATATGTTTAAATAAAATTATATTTTATTTTTATTTTTAACATGAATAAAAATGTTGACAACTATAGATGGCCTTGTCAAATAGGGTAGAGTTGAACAAATTTGGATATGCTTGCATGTTCTCAGTCATTATAAACTTAGCTAAAAAACTTCATGCTTTCTGTCTTTTTCTCCATATTTTACACACAGACTGTACAAACAGTATACATCTTCTCATTTAAATCTCAACAGGAAAGCAGAAGTTTTTCCCCAATCAAGAGTCCAAAAAAATCCTTTCAAAGGAAAACAAATCTGACAAAAAAATAAACAAACAACAACAAAACAATTGCAGTCCACTCATTACAACACCAACTCTCTTTATCTAATCCTTATCCCAAGGATAGGTACTCGGACTTGTAGTCTGTGTTTTCCCCAAAGCATTTTAAGATGTAATCTAAGGCTGAATGTAAGCCAAACTCCTCCTGCTGCTGATGGCTGCAGTAGCATCTGATGGGCGGTTAGTGCCAGAGTCTGCTTTATATAGACATGCACCTGAAATACCTACCTCGGAGATCAATACACCACTGTGGAGATTAGATAGAGACCAATACTGAAAGCCCAGTGCAGGGTCCTTTATGGACAGTATCTGTGAATGTTTATGTGCATGTGTGATGCAGAAATGCCAACATCTGATTGTTACTTTGACTGCATATGTTGTTAGTAGTTCGCAGGGTGTGTCTGGCTTTTGAACTTTGTGTAGTGACGGAGAGAAATGATCAGAGAGTTAGCAGTCATAGCAATGTGGGTGTGTGTGTGAGTGGGGGGGGGGTATGGCGGTCAGATGTAGTCTTGGAAGACATCAACAGTGTTTTGCAGTAAAGGCTGGGTGGGTGCTGTCGTGCTGCAAACTGAGCTCAGCCTTCGTGATGGCGCCCTCTGCTGCTCTGGTTGACCAGAGTTGGTGCTCAGCATCAGGTACTCCTGAAGAAACACAAGACTTTTTTAAATACTGATTGTGAACAAAGAAACAAATCAATCAATGAAAAAAATCACAATCTCAAATTCATGGTTAATCTAAATAGCTAAATAAGTACCGGCCACACCAATCAATTAGTAAATAAAATGTCTCCTTAAGTGTTTACATCTTCTGACTTAAGCTGGACATACACTGTGTGATTTCAGACACATATTTTGTAGTCGCATCACTTGGAAGTCAGGCCAACTTTCAACTTGATTGTGCATCGATCGTTGTGCAGTCCATAGGAGGCCAACAACAGTACGATCAGTTGCTCCTGACTGGCCAGATGGATTTCTGGCATGTTTGAGATTTGGTTGTGAAAGCAAAGCCATGAGCAGATTCCCTAATTTTGGGGCATTTTTTTCCTTAGCAAACCATCAGACAGCATCTTAAATCACCATGACAACAGCAGGCATACAGTGCATTCAGAAAGTATTCATATCCCCTATAACTGTGTCAATTTTGTTATGTTGTAGCCTGATGCTTAAAAAAAGCCTTTTTTCTCTCATTAACATACACTCAGTTTCCCATCATGACAAAGTGAAAACATAGATACATGTATATTTTATAAAATTGAAAATTCATTACAGATGAAAATCTGAAAAGTAACATTTACATAAATGTTCGGTGTTCAGCTGGGTGACCAGCTCTTGGGAGAGTCCCGGTTGTGCCATTAGACCACTAGAGTCAGGAACCTTCAGTGTAGCAGAACTTTTTCCCTGCCTTCTCTAGATCTGATCTGAGCTCTGCAGGCAGTTCCTTTGACCTCATGGCTTGTTTTTTTTTGCTCTTAAATACATTGTCAGCTGTAAGGCCTTCTGTAGAGAGATGTTTGACTTTCCAAATCATGTTCAGTCAATTTAGTATACCACAGGTAGACTACAATCAAGGTGTAGAAACATCTCATTACAGATCCAAAAAAATGAGAGGAACCTGTGCTAAATTACAAGTGCTTTTGCAAAGGGTCGGTATACTTATGCCAATGTGATATATCAGAGGGGTTTAATCTGTTATTATTTTTCAATCTCTAAAAAAAAAAAAAAAAAAATTACAAATAGACATGGCATTGTATAAGCAGCATGTGACAAAAACAGGCTTGTTTGTTCTTTTCCTTTAACTCAACTTGACAGGGACTTTGGTCATAATCTCCCTATCTGATAACCACTGTCTCTTTAACTCAGTGTGTCTGGTTTATGATACAGATCTTTTATGGTAAATTTCTTTAGTCTTGTAGAAATAAAATCCAATTTGAGATGGGACAGTGCCCTAAAAATTCTATAATAATGTACTGTGCTCAGTGTCAGTGGTTGGATCTCAGTTGGGGACCATAACTGCACATATTGTATGTTTCATTTGGTCTGTTTCTTAACTTACATTGTCTTAGAAAAAGTAACATGCTAAAACAATCTTTAAAAAGGAAATAGCATGTCCATTAGTTCATTGTTCCATTCTTACATTTTTAGTGTTTTCTGACAACAGCAGTTCCGTCCTCTCCACCAGTTTCCTGAAGGATGGCCTCTTCATAGGATCATGATTCCAGCAGGACAGCATCATATCATACCTGCAGAAATGACATGAAGGTTTAGTCCTAGTGTTGTTTTAAGGTAAGAATGGCTCACTACGAAACTGAACAATGTTCTTCATGGTTTTATTTCTTAGCTTTTATTTCTTTTATTCTCATCTTGTTTTGTTTAATACACACTTAGTAGATGGGAGTGGTGGTTAAAAATGAAGGACACATGCTTGTAGTAAAAAAAATTAAAAGCATTCAGTGCTCGTTTCTGCTACTTCTTCAGGCTATATAAGTGACTCTTGCAAACAAAATTCATGTTTATAAAGATTCATTAACTTCAGTGGTAATAATAATAGTAAAAGATCTGTGATTGAATAAAGAAAACACTTATGAATGAAAGTGTTGTTTCCAGTGGTTAAATGCAGTCTTTCTGCACCATGAAGAGGGAGAAGCCTGACAGTAACCAAGCTGTTGGATATTTTTCTTCATGAAAAAAAATACTGCATTTGAAATTTAATTAAGCTGCTTTGTTTAAGGAGATTGATGATGGTAGGTTATTTTTTGACCCTTAAGAAAAAAATGGAGTGTGTATAATGTTAAAACAACACAGGGATTAACTGGAAAGTCTGCAGATCATTGATGGCATTAACAAAAACACATTATGAAGCCTTTGTTGTGATATGTAAAGAAACTCTCTCACAGACACACACTCACATCTCAACAGGAGCAAATTCAGGCCTGTTCATCCTGTGGCCCTCCTGAATCATCTTATAAAATGCTGAGCCAACCTGCATCCCAGGGTATGGACTATTACCTGCAACACAGACACAAAGTATTCATGCATTGTCATTTTGTGTCATTATAACCATGGACTCAAAAAGTAATGCTGATTTCTGGCACTGCATCATGGCTGATAGTGAAAAAAAATCCTGAGCCTGAACTTTTTCCCAGGTGGAACGTATGCATGGGAAAGCCAATAGCGACAAAAGTACTGGCTCAGACTGCAATATAGTAAAAGTTAATGGTCACTAAATGACGTAACCGCCTAATTAGCATAATCAGCAGTATGCATTTAATTGTAATGGATGCTGCAGGAGAGAAGAAAAACATCATGAGAGAGAAAAAAGTGAGTTAAAAGAACTTTAATATGTGTAGAACTACAAATGAATGCTTCTATTGATTTTTGTTTCTATAATGTCACAATTCCAACCCTCCTCTTTTATCTGGGCTTGGGACAGGCAAAAATGACTGTAGAGATACTCTGGCAGAGTTACTTTAATTTTTAATTTTAGTTTATTATTCTATTTACTGTTCTATTTTTCTTAGGAAGTTAGTTTTCTTATGTTTGGTTTAGTTTAAAACCTTATGGTCCACTTAAAAGCCTACACCAGATCCTAGTGAAACATTAACATTTTTGACCATACCACTTATAATATGTTTATATATATTTATATATAAAGTCTTCATTAACAATTTTAAATTGACCAAAAAGAGACAACAGAGAAAACAGTCATGGGGCCTTCACAGCGCGGTTAATTTGCTGTCTGGACATGGAGGCGTGAGCATCTCCTGCTATGACTGCAGCTGAGGGGGACGCTGCGCGAGGATTGGGCTGCCTGTGAGTGCTGTTGGACGGGGAGGGGCCGCATGGCAGCAGCCGCGGAGCAACAACGATGTGTGCTTTCACGTCAGTCTCCAAAAGTCTCCAGTAACGCCAGAAAAAGTCGCCATATTTGTTGCTAGTCGCTTTTTTGAAAAAGAGTCGCTAAAGGGGTCTGAAAACTCGCTAAATATAGCGACAAAGTCGCTAAGTTGGCAACACCGGCAGGGATTCATCAGCGGTAAATTCACTGTATGGCAAAGCAGGAAATCAACCTAAGCTTTGTCTTCCGCAAGACCCGCCTCCACTCTATTTCTGATTCGCTAGTACGCCAAGTGTAGTTGATGGACAGTGTCAGTTATCTTTATTGACTCGGGACTTGACGTCAGGCTGTCCCGCATAAACAAGCTCACAAAAGTAGTCTTTTTTTTCCACAGCAGTCAAATGCCGCCACGCCGGAAATCCGGCATGGTGCCGGAATATTATCACCCCTGCGCTGCATTTAATATCTGAATATATGACTCCTTGCAGTAAGTGAAGTTGCTGAGCCAGAGCCTCTCACATAACCCCGGTTCAAATAGATAATAACAAATGCCTGAACATTATTACAAAACAACTGTAAAGGTTACCCAGAGAGAAGATTTCCCAGAGCAGGATGCCGTAGGACCACACGTCACTTTCATAGGTGTAGACACAGTCGAAAATACTCTCAGGAGACATCCACTTGACAGGCAGACGAGCCTGCAGGAAGGAGAGCAACATGGAGAGTGTTCTCTTGTTTTGAGTCTCTAAAAAAGTCCTCTTAATTGCTTGAGATTTTTATTACAGAGAACTGACAAGCAGGCCCATTTTACTTTTTCCCTCCTAGCTGCATAGTGTTTATTTTCAAACAAAAAAAAAACATCAAAAATGTAATCAAATCGCTGCAAAGGACTGAGGATATCTCACGTCTTATCATCAGTAATGGAATTTATTTATCTTTTATTTTATCTGTACCTTTCGGTTTATGATTAGAGAAAGGTATTTTTTTTTTTTTTTTTTTACAATTTTGACAAGTTAAAAGGGAGTTTTTTTCCCTATTTTGACAAATGCCACTCTAACTGACCTGCTATGTATATTTTGGCACTATTCACATATTCACATTGATACACCAGTATGATCTTCAGCTACATCCCTACAGCTGTAACTTCTACATACTGTAGAAGATGTAATGGAAATCCATTCAGGTACATTAAGAATTATTAAAGGACGAGAGAATAAGAAAGGAAATAAAGGATGAGGAATAGACGATAGTCAGACTCACATTGCCCCGGAGCACGTAGCTGGCATCAGTCGTGATGTCTCGTGCCAACCCAAAGTCACAGATCTTTGCCACCCTGCCGTGAGTCAGCAGAATGTTTCTGGCTGCAAGATCCCTGTGGATGCACTGCACACACACAAAAACATAAAAATACATCCTGACATTGTAACCAGTTTTTGCAGTGAGAAGCTGAGTCACCGCACTCATTAAAACTGTGTGAGGCGAGTAATCATAAAAAGGCCAATTATAAAGGTGATTTGCACGGTCAATAAATGCATTATCACTATGAATCAATCTGAGGAAATAAAAGAAAATCAATCTGACTAAAGAAATAAAGTAAAGAAAATCAGTGTAGTAATAAAGTTTTTAGCACTGTTTGAGGGTTGTTCTGGTCTTCATATAAGAGCATTTAATGTACCTAACACAATAAAGAAACCCAAACCCTGTAGGACAAATTTAACCAAGAAAACAAACGACTTTAAACTTCCTTCTTCAGAGCTTTAGATTGATTCATTTTTGCACATTATAAAGTGTAAAAAGCAGCTTTGGTGTGAGTCCTGATTGTAGAGACTCTATTAGCTGACAGCAATGCAGCACATGCTGGCTCTAAGCCAATAACGTGATTTATAAACTAGCAGGAGCTCTTTTAAATCTCAGCTATAACTACTCTATAAATAAAGCACACGGTCTGTGAAAGCCTTACGTTCTTAGATGTGATGTACTCCATTCCTTTGGCCACCTGGTAGGAAAAGCTGAGGAGATCTTCAGCATCAAGAGACAGCTCATCTATGTCATCTAGGTGAAGATTGAATCACAGCTTAAGTAGTTTAAATGAAGATTTAAACACAGTTTACTGCAGCGTGTAAGGCTGTAGTAGGCTTTTAGGGTTTAAGAAATGAATGAATTTCTTTACCTGACTGTGTGCACCTCTCTTTCTCAGAGGGACGCATCGTCATATAGCCTGTCCCAGTCATATCTCTGCTGCATGCACACAAAGACACAAACAGGCATGAATGACAACCATTTTACACTGACAATCAGTATTTGATTAAGCACACAAATTCAAACATACCTTGGAGGCTCAGCTTGGTTCGAGACGTTGCGATAGTAACCATCACCAACCTGGGAGTTTAGAAAAGACTCTCTCTTTCTGCGCAGGAAGTTGAGGAGATCTCCATAGCAACAGTACTCAGTGATCACCAAAACTGGGCCTGGCAGGATGCAGAGATGTAAAAGAAAGCTTGCTCAGTGGTTTTCAAAGCACATGACAGAAAATTACAATAAGAGAGAGACAGAGACACAAAGCTATAACAATAGGGCCACAGAGAAGGGTGTTTAGCCAGTCAAAATGACAGTTATTTTTTACTCACACATGATTGAAAGGGTGTGTGTTTAAAGCTAAGCAATAGGTTTGTCTTCAAACATGTGGAACAAATTCTTCAGTGAACCTGAATTTCCCAAATTTTGTACCTTTTTATGCAAAATAAACAGTTTTTCCCCTAATAACCTGTAGGCTACATGTATACTTGTGTGGAAACCTTATTTAAATGCTGTATTATAATCAATATTCAGGGCTAGTCAGGTGGATAAAATTGATCCTCTGCTCAGTAGATTTGTGACCAGTAAAGCTCCATCACGTTCTCATATTGGAGCACAGTGGTGCTGTCCAATATCTGATTTTGTTTTTTGTCAGTCAGTACATCAACATGTCTGCAGGACCTCTTCAATCAGTTACACAAGTCAGTCGATAAATACGTTGTAAACACCATCAAAAGAGGCTTGCAGATTCCAGACCCAGTAAACCAGGCTTTATATGCAATGAATTAAGTTTGGTTTCCGCTTCTCTCACCTCCGACAGTGCAGGCCCCCAGCAGGTTAACGATGTTTACATGGTTTCCCAGGTAACTGAGCACCTTCAGCTCTGACATGAGTGCTTCCTTCTCCGTGGAATGAGCGTTGGCTAGGATGACATAATCAGGACATTAATAAACTCTTACAGTGTCTCATATATTGCTAAGACATGCACAGACAGGCAGTGTCTGGTATCTCTCCCCGTCCATGATATACAACACTGGATTTGTTATTTCAGTGCTCAAATTTATGCTCATAACACAATAATTCATAACATAGTGCTACTCTGATGAAAACTGCAGTAACTTTCAATACAGATGTCTTTAGAGCAGGAGTCATCAGGCACATTTGCACAAGGGCCAGATTTAGTCTTGATAGAGACTGGGGGCCAGACTTTTAAATAAACCAAAATTAATTAGATAAATAGTTTGGCCTAATAGACATTTTATATTTATTATTAACATATTATTAGTATTTGCATTGTCTTTCAAAACAGGAGATTTTTAGGCATTAACACTGAGATCTATCCCTATTATCTAAATCCCAGAGAATGGGCCTTACCCAATTGTGATTTAGCACCAGAATTAATTAATTTTTGACACTTTTGAACCCCTTTTCACTACTTCATTCAGCCATTTCTGCAACATTTTTGCCACTTTTCACCCATTTTTGATACATTTTTACCACTTTTAAACCAATTTTTGCACCTTCTTTCCCATTTTGCACACTCTTTAGCCCATTTTGGCCAATTTCCTGCAAATTATTGCCCGTGTGCCACTCTTTAACCCCTTTACACGATTTTGCGAGGCTATTTTTTGTTTATTTTTGCCACCTTTAAACCATTTTTGATACCTTTGTTGATGCTTTTATCAATGTTTGTCATTTTTCAACTATTTTCAACTATTTTGCCACTTATTAACCTTATTATTAATTTTTTTTGCACCATTTTTGCCACTTTTAACCCATTGTTGACACTTTTTGCCTATTTTTTCGTCCGTTACCCATTTCTGCCACATTTTATTATTGCTTGTTTTTATAAGGTTATAGCCGTAGATATCGGTTATTACTCAAATTATTTGAGTTATGACAAATCTGTAGTTTTCCCAGAATGCCTTTGGGCACTAAACCTTTATGCACTCAGTTTGCTGCTGCTGTCTTGGCCAGGACACCCTTGAAAAAGAGATTTTTAATCTCAATGAGGTTTTCTCCTGGTTAAATAAAGGCTAAATAAAATAAACAAATAAAATGCACTGTGAGTGAAGTTGCTGTCTCAATTAAGGTCTTCCCACCTACAGGGGGCAACATCATTGATGTTATGTCAATGAACGTCGTTGAAATTTCAACTGGCTCGGTGGATCACTAACAGTCATTGCTGCAAATGGTGGCACAAGTTAGTCCACCTTAGGTGAAATGGTAACACAAAAAAACCTTCATCAGTGACTACCATTTGACATTTTAAGGTAAGCAGTTATCTATGATATTTTGAGTGTTATGAACTAATCAGTGTTTACAGTGCACTAAACATATTAAGTACTGCACACTCAAAGTAGATGAATTACGCTACATCCTGCAAACTTAAAGTAACATTTAAATCTCAGTTTTGAGCACTTAAAATAATTGATTTTAAACTAATGGTGAATATTTAAATAATTCATGTAGAACAAGTACTGCACACACAAAAAACAAGTTTTTATAACTCAAAAAAGTCAAGTGTAGTTTACTTGTTATTTTTTAGGCAACAAGTTTCCATATTTTTTTGAAGTAAGCTCAACTCATCTTGTTTTACAGTGTACTAAATTTGAGCAATTATACTTATAATTTGTTGAGCTAAAACTATAAGTAAATTAATTTAGAATTACTTAAAAATAATAAGTTGAGTCAACTTAAAGAGCATGTGGAATCTAGGCAAATTTCTTTTGTGCAACTGCTAAAACTGACAAAATTGAGTTAATTCAACTCCATTCATTCGAGTCTGTTTAACCTAGGTTTGACTTTTCTTAAAAAATGTTAAGCACCTGCTACACAAAACTTTAAAGTTAAACTTACCTGTATCATTCATCTGAGATTACTTAAAAACATTAAGTTCAGTCAACAGAAAAATTATATCTAGATCTAGATAAATATATTCCGTGCAACTGCTAAAATTAATAAAATTAATTAGGATCAACAAAACATTTTTTTTCAGTGTGGTCCAACTCAGTTCAGTGTATCTTCCATGTTTACTTGAGATAAGACAGAATAAGGACACTGTTAAGTGGTCTGTAGAGAATTAATTAGACTATAACTGTAAAAGTGAGGGAAACAAATGCCCAACTCCCCACTGGAAATTATGCCCTTGCAGAACAAAGACAATGACAAAGTTATTTAGTTTTACAGTACTGAATACAAAATCACCTCAGGAAATGAGAGAGAGACAAACAGACAAAAACACCTACTTACGTTTGAGCATCTTGACAGCTACGGTCGTAACTGTATCTGCAGAGCAGAGACCATATGCCGTGGCCCTCACTACTTTTCCAAAAGCACCAGAACCCAGAGTTTTACCTTTAAGGAAAAATATGCCGACAAAAAAGACAAAAGACTTAAAATAGCATGTGTATTTTGGCCCTGAATAAAAAAAACCTTTATCTATAAATACTAAATATTGCACTAAAAGTAGGGAAAATTGTGTTTGGTAGATCATTTCTTTGTTGTAGCAATGCTTCTTGGAAAAAAGTATACCATTGGAAAGTCTGTTTATTTCCCTCTTAAATAGCGCCACATTTGTAAGGAACATGCATTTGTGGGATGAGCAGCAGAGCAGAGGATGTGAGCCATGCCCATGAAATATTTGCCAAATCTCTCTGCTGATGCCAAACAGCTTATTCTGCCATTGACTCTAGTTTGGAGTTTGGATGATTGAAGTTTGAAGAAACAAGACATATTGGTGATTTAACAATTTATTCATTCAACAAACAGGAGCCATAGCAATGTGTGGAAGAACCATTAACAGCCACAATAGCCTGGCACCTCCTGTCATGCTGCTTACCAGCCTGGTGACACACTACTGTGGGATGGCATTGACACCAAGTGTTCAGTGGTGTTGAGGTCAGGACTGCTGGCAGGCCATTCCATCCTCTCCACTCCCAAACTCTGGAGGTAGTCTCTGATAAACCCTGCTCTGTGGGGGTGAGCATTGTCATCTTGGAGGATATTGTTTTTATTTGGTAGTAGTACTACTTTCTATATTTAGTATTTTAGCACTTTGAACATTAGCCTTATTGTCTATGTGCAGTAGTTGACTGAATTTCTATATTGTTGTTTACTTGCTGCTCTATGTGCCTTTAATTGCCCCCCCCCGGGGACAAATAAAGTTTTTTTGAATTTGAATTTGAATTTGAATTAAAAGAATTCGGTCCAAGACTGTGGAGATATGGGATTGCCACTGGTTGCAGAATCTCATCTCGATATCTCTCTGCATTGAGATTGCCTCCAGTAACAACATGGCTAATTTTTCCAGTGAGAGAGATGCCACCCCACACCATCACACTGCCTACTTCAAAAGATGTTACTCTATCAGGGCAGCAGTCAGCTTTGACCCTACGATCCAACTGCCATAGGCAGAATCTGGACTCATTGCTGAACATAACGTTCCTCCACATGTTCAAGTTCCATTGCACATGTTGCCAACACCAGCACAGTCATGGCAGGCTTTCTGGCAGCCTTATGAGACTGTCTGTGTGCTGTCTGTTCCCGATTGTCTTGGCAGAAAGTCATTAGCCATATCATCCTGCAAACCTTTACAGGTAATCTGTAGAAGACAGCCTATGGTATCTACATGCTGACATGGTGAGGAAATGGTCTTCCTGGGGGGTCTTATTGTTAGAGCGCCCACTCCGTAGCCTATCTTTGACATACCCTGTTATATGAACCTTGGCCTTCAGTTTGATGATGGTACTAGGGCTCACTCCAAATTATGCCATAACTCGGTATATCAGAACACCAGCTTGACGTCTCCCTGTCGCACCCTATCCCTATCGTGAGCCCATACTCACAGCTGCTGACAGTCAGGTGCCAATCAGAAACTTGATTGTTCCAGAAGTTCAAAACAAGAGTCAATAGCAACAGCAGAATAAGCACTGGCAGAGAAGATTTGTCAAATATTTAATGGGCACAGTCCACATACTCAGCTCTGCTGCTCATCCCACAAATGCATGCTCCTTACAAATGCAGCACTATCTAGTAGGGAAATAAACAGGCGATCCAACGGTATAAGATTTATTGCCAAGAAGCATTGTTGCAACAAATAAATAATCTACCAAACTTACTTTTTGTGCTAAGTTACATGTGGATATGTTTGTTAAAATTACATCACACTTTTTAAGCTCCATACTGGTCAATGATTAGTTTCCAAATAACTTGTGGGGTCAAAATTATCTTCTCTTCATTCATGCAATGTTTTTTTTTTTTTTTTTTTTTTTTTAATGTATTAGATTAACTTGGAAGGAACTTTCTCCTTCTCTAAACTTAGCACATATATTGTTCTGGATGTTGAAAGCCTAATATCCAAGTAATAAAAAAGATATGTACACATTTTAACATGAATAAATTATTATAAACATACTTGCAAGCAAGTTTGCAGTTTGGCTTTCTAGCGCCCTTGTTCCACAGTTTATATTTTAACCACACACATTAAAAATTTCATACCAAAGCGCAGCTTTTGTCGAGGAAACTCCCATTTTGAGTCATACGGCAGCTGTGTGGGGTCAATATATATGTAGTTGTTGCCATGGATACTATCAATCACCTTCCACTGGATTTGGAACTTTGGTTTCTGTTAAAGTTTGAGGATTAGGAGAAATGATTAGTGATTAGTTTCATCATATTGTTAATGTGTGACTACATTACTGTACCACTTCTATGTGCTCATCACTCATCTGATAAATTTTAGATCACTCGATGCACTTAAGTTTTTCAGTCTAGACTTTCCCCTTATTATCCCACTACAAGTCTGACTCATCTGAGTGCATAAGAGCAGCGTACCATTGAGGATGTTAATGGCCTGAGGCGTGATCAGAGTGTCAGAAAAGCCTTTAAATTACAGCATGTGTGCACTCTAAATGGATGATTGGTTCTTTTCAGATTCATTAGGACACATTCACATTGATTGAAAAGACATAGTTCCACTTAGATCAGCACAACTTCACACCAAGAAAAACTAGTGTGATCTCAAAAATATGTTTCTAACTGAAACTACAGTGTAATCAAGATGAAGGCATGAGTCATTAGTAAATGAGGGTGGGCTTTCTGCCAGAAAGTGATGTTTATTTTTCTGATACAAACTGCATATCAATGGACTGGAAGTGTTCTATAAACTAATCTATGGGTTTGATGGCCATTAATTTATGTCATTTATGAGAGATTTATGACCCGACTTTTACACAAATTAAATTATATTTCCTATTTAGTGAAAAGGATTTTGCAATAACTGATTTATGTGCAATATTACCTGCATGTATTTATAGAGCAGCACCACCAGAGTGAAGCTGAGCAGGATGCCAGTGGCCACCATGCCAGTGAGAAGAGGAGTGAAGAGTTTGTGAGGGACAAGGCGTTCTGATGGGAAACAAATAAGAGTGATCAGAGAATCTGTTGAATACTTGAGGTGAAAAAAACACATTTTATTTGTAGAAACACACACACACTATCACACTCTCTTCCTCTAGTAGACAGCTGGAGCAGTGGTGTTTGTTTGTGTTACAAGGATTAGTCAGTCTACACCATATAATCCCATGCTGTACAGTCAGCATTCACTAATCTTATTCAATCTGCACCCAGTTATCACGCACCTGGCCTCTGCAGACTTAGAGTCCATGTTTTTGTGTGTGTACCACACTTGTGTGCTAATCTTTGTTTATGTAAGTTAATGTTGTGTCCTACCACTGATGGAGAACAGTGTATAGGCCTCTTCCCCTTCTGCACTCGCTACACACTCCAGAGTGTGATAGCGTGCATGCTCCTTGGTCACGTTCAGTCGGCTCTCCACCTCACTTCTGCCAAAAGTGGATTCAGTCACAATGGTCACCTCAGGAGTCTCCCATTGGGTGGCATTTGGCAGATGTGAGCACCTGTAGAGGGGGTGCAAGGCAGCCAATTGTCACATTGTTCTCTTAGTTCAACGGCAGCGCATTTTTATTATTCAGAAATCAATACAATGAGTAAATTATTAAAGTGTTTGACGGTTTTCCTCAGATAATCTTCTCTCAGAGTTTATCTACAGTCTTCAAATGGGAATGGACTTGTTTTTGTATAGATATTTACTTCTCATCACTTCAGTTTTTGTCCAGCTTCATCATATTTGACAAATACATTTTCTTGCTACATTCCTCAAATGGTAAAGTTTCTATTCTTGAAGTACAATTGCAGTCCTGTCCTGGGAAAGTTACCTTAAGGGAACCCTACATATTAGGCTGGTTCACAGTGCCATTTCAAAGGATTTACTATTAACCCCCTGGGAGATACAAAAAATATATATGTTAAATTTTATGGAAATTTGGATTTTTTGGATTTCAGTTGAAAGTGAAATAAACATTTCATTTCCAAAAAATGAGAATTTTCTGGCTATGATTTTTATATTCAGGCTTTAAAGGGTTAATTATGACTATAGCAGAGATATAATGGGGAAACAAAGTGATTCCCCTCCTCTGTGTCAGCTTTGTACAGATGCAAGATCAACATTAGTGGAGCTGGAAGGGGAGCACAGCAGTGTGTATATGTGCACGTCTAACTGTGTGGATGTGGAGCTCTCGCTGTGCTCTTTTGCGCTTTCACAAAGCCATAACACAGTGTTAACAGTTGAGGACACTAAATCTCATGCTGTTGCAGAATCAATATTAATGTCTTAAAGTGTAATCATTACTCAGCTGTGTTATTATAATCAGCTGTGTTCCTTATTATACTCTTCACTAAAACAGTACTTATATTAAAGTAAAGAGGCTTTCAGGATGGCACTCCATAGGATGAACAACACTGATGCTACCATGCAATGATGTTAATATTCCAAATTCTTCACATACTACTACCATCTTACTGATGTTATAGCCATATCCTACAAAATGGAAGATACATATATGGCCAACGCCAGCCATAAATTTGTCTTCAATTTGTTGTTTTGTAGTTTCTCTTGTCCCTCTGCCTCCCCTTCTTCTATCTTCCTGCTTCTCCCACATCCCCCAGGCCCCTATTCCTTTTCAACCCCAGCACGGCTTTGGCAGATGGCTGTCAGCATGAGTCTGGTTTTGCTCAAGGTTCCTGCCCATTAAAGGGAAGGTGTTTCCTGCCACTGTAATGAGGCTAAATAGTGCAAGAGCTATGCTTATGGTAATAATTATTGATGTCTAGACCTGCCCTCTTTATGAGGTGTCTTGGCATAATTCAGTTATGAATGGCACTATACAAATTAAAGATTGATTAATTGATTGATTTGGCATCGCTACCCAGAATGCACTTTACTAGAATTACAGTCTATGTAAGTGTTTTTTAATTCTCAAAATTAAGAAACCTAGTGTTTCTTTGTACAACATAACTATAGAAGTCTAAAATGTTAATCCATGAAAGTAAACATGTCCTAAAAGGCAAGTATACACGCCTCTGTTTAGTCAGACTGACAAACAATGTTTTAGATTATTCAAATTTGGAAAAGCATTTTAGAAATCTTTTTTTTATTGCATTCAATGATGAAACCTGGCCATCGTTTGGTGCTACTTTGGGTCTTTGATCAGTTTTCCCAGCTTAGTAAATTTCAATGCATCTGATATCCTTTACACTAAACAAATAATATTCCAGCTCTAGGTGCCCTGCTTGTTAGATAATGGCTGAAATAACTGGTAAAACCTTCAATCTTTGAGAGAATTCACCTGTCTAAACTAAAAAATAAATTAAAGCACTTGAACAAGATAAGGCATTCCTGTTTTAAAACACAGAAGACACCAACTGAATAAATCATAATAAATCACACTGACAGCCCTCTTTGAAGGGGCATAAAGTAGATTCCCAAAAAAAGGTGGATAAATAAGGGAATATTTCTGAACTCCTGTTGTTCTTTTTAATTTCACTTGTTGTTTTCTTAATTTGAAAATGCGGACAAATGTTATAATGAATGTTTTTTTACTGCTTGTGTAAAAAATACATGCTACTACAACTAAAATATATATATACATGTAAACCATACATGTATACAATGTACAATGTAAACCATTTAAAGAAATGTATGGAGTAACAAAAATAATGTTCCCCAAAAAATAGCATTGCAAGTTTGAATTGTTATAGTTATATCAACAGAGTTTGGCTGACTGAATATATTGATCAGTATTGAGTTAAACTGAGACAGAGGCTCCGAACTTTCTTGGAAAGTTCAGTACCCACTTAGGAATTGATCAGCTCTATAATACACCATCAATATTAGCAGCATCTTTACAAAAGCTGTGAATTTATGTGGGTGCAATTAAAAAAAAACAATCATATTCTAAATTTAACTTGAATCCATGATAGGGCTGGACAATTAAGGAAAATGATGCCATTAGAACACCCCCTCCCCCAATATTGTGCTTTTAAGATAAGATAAGATAAGATAAGATAAGATAAGATAAGATAAGATAAGATAAGATAAGATAACATAACATAACATAACATAACATAACATAAACTTTATTGTCCCACAGAGCGAAAAATTTTCTCAGGCACTTTATTCATGCTGCAGCCATAGACAACAATCAACAGCCTACAAATTACCCAAATACACACACAAAATCTAGAATATAAATACTATTAGATTATCAGAGTACCAGTGCAAAATGCATGAGAAATAATTATCAATTCCATTTACATTCCTGCATTAATTGCTACTTTTTAAGAGCTTTGTATACACAGGAATAAATGAATTTTTCAAATGTTAATTTTCTTATTTATTTTTCAACAAACAAATGCAACAAAACATACTACATTATAACAAATACAATAGGTTAAACTAGGGCTCAGTAATTTTGAAAAAATATATTATTGCAATTATTTTTACTCATATTTGTATTGAAGGGAGTAATCATTTTTGTTTCATTCACATTTTGATTAAGAAAATAACAGAATAGTAACACATCTACTGCAAAACATGGTAATAATCTGGTACTTTGACACATTTTTCAGGTTAA
Source organism: Cheilinus undulatus (assembly GCF_018320785.1). Taxonomy (NCBI): domain Eukaryota; kingdom Metazoa; phylum Chordata; class Actinopteri; order Labriformes; family Labridae; genus Cheilinus; species Cheilinus undulatus. The sequence continues at coordinate 27,321,735 of NC_054868.1, read as the reverse complement.
AGAAATATTGAACACCGTCATATTTTAATCTAAATTTTAACTAATTGTCCAGTCTTAATCTATTAGCACTCTCATCATCCTTGGCAGGGTCAAGAAGTTTTTCTAGTGAAAAAGTAAAATTAGTTTCCCTGAATCATATTGAAATCCTGTCATTTAAGGATAATGAAAACTATTTATGAAATCTCTGTCAACCACAGCACTTCTCTGCTCCTGTAAAAATCCCTTAACTTTGTCAGCAACTTATTGAGTCATAACAACCAAATGCCTTTATAACAGAACTCATAAAAGTCTCATCATGTGCTGACCTGCAGTCAAATATGGCAGCTGGCGTATTAGTCTGAATGCTAATGAGACTATGAGATGATATAATCCTTTAAACAAATTTTTATTGTTTTCTGCTCCCAGGAGATTCTCCTGCTCTCAGAGGAACTGCCAGACAATACAACTGTGGATGAGTCACGTCTGAGATTACTGTGAGAAAAGCACACTGCTGTTCAGTTAAAGCTTTTTAATATGAGTCCCAAGTTTGTGATAAATGCTTAAGCATCTCATTAGAAAATTAAAAAGCAGTCAGGAAAGTCCATCTTTTTACCCGTCTTTGGTTATGAAAATGTATTAGACATGCTTGCCTCTGCTTAAAGCAGGGGTCTCAAACTCATTCAGTGTAGGGGGCCGGATTTGCTCCAATGAGACGTCCTGTGGGCTGGACAATTTTTTAGCAATATCAAAGACTGATATATAGGCTGCTGTAATGTTTCTAAAGAGAAATGATCCAATATTAGATGCAGGTACCATTTAATGAGAGCTGCATGTTTGCACGCCAAAGGGTTAATTAGCTACTTTCGAAAGAAAATTTACTTGCAAGTAATCTAAACAGGTCAGGCAAAAATATGCTGACCTTGTAACATATGACAGTTTTTACAGATTTTAACGTTTTTAGAATCCACTGATGATGAATTTATAAGACTGGAATATTCATTAAATATACATTTCCCATAACTGTTCATGGCTTTAAAAGAGCAACCTGTTCACAAAACCTGATCTGAGCCCTATTTCACCTGACCTGGGATCAGTGCACAGAGTCCAGAGAGGAGAATGAGAGAGAGAGGGAGGGAGGGAGAGAGAGTGAGAGAGACAGGATCCTGCAGAGATTCATCACACTGTCATGCTATTACTGTTTATAGAGCTGCACACCCTCACCTGCTGAGTGAAAACTTGACTTAAACACATGTAGGGGCCCTACAGTCGTTCTTCCGCATTTCCACTCTATCTGGATCCCCTGACATCCCTGCACATGTCATGAACGGGGCCATCTCCATGCACTTTTGATGCCTTTTAGCACTGTGTCAAGACTAAACATGCCAACCTCTCATGTCATAGGACAGCCTGTGTCCGGATTAGGATTAAATGTTCAATAATAAAGAATCATTTCTATCGTTATGAGAGGAATTTTTACCATTGACAAGACCTGTAGTTAAATACTCCACAGGATTTATAAACGATGTCCTATTTAAACACAAGTGATCAAGACCACAATTTCACTTCTTGTTGACACAAAATATGTAAATAAATTAGTTGATATTAGTTTGGCATTACAGATTTATTATAATGAGGGATTAAATCAGTTGGGAGATTGAACTGAGTCACTCACCAAAGCGAGATCCAATGTCTGCATTTGTGGATGACGGACAATTACGCAGGGAAAACATTTGTCATCCTGAGTGCAGCTGTTTAAATCCCACAAAGGAGAAGTTTGGTTTTACAAGGCAAAAACCTCTGGATGCCTTTATAGACTTATTTAAACTCCTATCCGTATCTCTGACCCTTCCTGTCACATCAGTGAGCTGTGATGTCTACGTCGTTTAAAGAATGAGTTGAGGAACAGCAGCAAAGACTCTCAGACCAGCAACCTGGTACTGCTGGAAATAAACTCAGACAGAACCCGAGCCCTGGACCAAGCAAGAATCATTGATGCCTTCACCCTCAACCATAACAACCGGAAGATTGTTTCTTATGATGACAACAAAAGAGCGTGCTTTTTCGGCTGCAGTGTGTTAATTAAATGCATTTGGGGATTAAGGCAACTATTTTGAATCTTGTTCTTATCTCTCAATGCTTATTCATATTATGGATATAATATGAATTGAGCCTTTTGTTGGCTTTAAAGCTGCAGTGTCGCTAATTGGCAGCACAGACTGGTTAAATTTTGTAACTGAGGCTGTAGTGTGCGTGTGCAAAACATGGGCCGCACTAACACTGCACTTTGATGTCAAGTGGGGGGCCACAAAACATCGCAATTGGCCCGCGGCCGTGTGTTTGAGACCCGTGGTAAGTTTTATACACTGCGTGTTCTACAGGTACCGTGGTTCATAGAGATTTCTCTCAGACTGTTGTTTATTCACCATTGTGCTATATATTCAACAGTCAGTTAGGAAGCGTAAAGCATGTGCTGTAAATCTTTTATAAAGATGTTCCAGGAAAAATAAATTTTCAAGGTTGAAATCCACAACCTTCATTTGTTGAACATTGCTGATTTGTCATTCTCTGAGTTCCCCTGAGTTGTGATTAAAAGCTTTTTAGGTTTTCTGCACCTTTTGCTTTGAACAATGTAGATTTTCATTTTAAAGAGCAAAATTTAGCTAGCCTGAATATTTTTAAAACCTTTGTGAAAAGCCCCCAATGTCTCTTTTGGCCAAGTCTCCAACATGAAATGTGTGAAAATAGATGAAATGTAATGAAGATAGTGATGGTAATGTTTCAGTCTCTATATAGATAAAGAAAACAAAAAGGTGCTGGTAGTTGAAGGGCATAAAAGATGTAAAAATTCCCTGCTATTATCTTTCCAGCTGTTTAATATGTGGAGCAAGAAAAGTAATATAAGCATCATTTGCTGAAAGTAGCACTATATTTTTTAAGCATACCTTGAGTGAGGCAGCTCACAGAAATACCAGCTGATTTTAGGAACAGGGTAACCAGCTGCGATGCACCGCACCTGTCCATCTACAGGCCCTTCCTGGGCAACGATAACCGGTTTACCTAGTGGAGAAAAAAGGAAAGAAAAGAAAGACACAGATGTGTAATGAAAGTTATATTTAAGTTATTAAGAGTTTTTATGCCGAAGCTGGTGAATGTCCACTCTGACACAGAAGTTTACCGGTTAGATTTTGTTGGTCAGACGCCAAGGTCATTAGGCCTCATGTTCATCTTTTGCTTGTAAACATAACATCTCAAGAATGCTTTGAGGGGTTTTTGTCAAATTTGGCACAAACCTATACTGGGTCTTGAGAGTGAGCTGAGTAGAATTGAAAAACAAAGATCATTCTCTAGTGCATCAACTTAACCTTCATTCACTTAACTAACTCTGTATTCCAAAGTTCTTCTTCTTGACCAACTACTGCTATTTCACTGTCCAACAAGCAAACTCCTAGTGGAGGCTTATAACTGCTATGTGGTTTTAGTTTATGTCTGTTTTCACATTCCTAACATGCTGAGAAACAAAACAGCTACTTACTGTTGACATACACATGAAATGAATGTTCCACAAATGCATCCTCATGAAAGGCTTTGAACTTGTAGATCCCGCCCTCTTTGCCAAGGACCCTCACTAGTCTGAGCTCGCTGATGTATCTGATAACACAAACATGTATTTTAAATCCTCTGTGTGCACATGTACTGTACATGTGCCTGGAGGTGAAATATGTTGAACTCACTGTACCTGTACTTGCGGCGGTGGATGGTGATAACATGTTCAGTAGTGTTGAGGAGCATTTTGTTGTTGTAAGACCAGGACAGAGAGCGTGGGGCTGGATAGGAATCAAACTCAACTCTGAGACTCAAGCTCTCACCCTCCTTCACGTCAGCTTGGACTGGACTGGGGTCTCCCAGCATGTTGATGAAGCCCAGCTCTAGAGGATAATGAAAGTACAGTTGATTCATTTTTCAGTGTTAAAGAAAAAACATCCAAGGTGCACTTTGCACAGCCATCCTACACAATACAAGAGAGCAAGTGCAGAGCAGTGGTGTAGTGCTTGGTATATGCAGGTATATGGAATACACACTCTTTTTGTCTCCACAGAGTATACCCACTTCTAAATAAAGAGCATACCCCATAAAGAGAATACAGTACCTATAAAAAGTATTCAGTCCCTTGGATGTTTTACCCTTGTACTGATTTTATGAATCAATCATGAACAATATAATTTGGCTTTTCTGAAGGAAAAAAATACTAAAAAAAACTCTTTAATGTCAAGGCAAAAAAAGATTTCTACCAAGTAAAGTCAATAAGATAAAAGTATGAAATGGAAAATAAATTATTGTATCAATATCCACCCCCTTTAAGTCAGAATTTAATAGATGCATCTTTGGCTGCAATCACAGCACTGAGTCTGTGTGGATATGTCTCAATCAGACTTGCACATCTGGACACTGTAATTTTACTCCATTCTTCTTGCAAAACTGCTCAAGCTCTGTCAGGTTGCACAGAGATCGGGCATGAACAGCCATTTTCAAGTCCAGACACAAATTCTCTGTTGGACTGAGGTCTGGGCTTTGACTCAGTCACTCCAGAACGTTCACCTTGTTGTCTTTAAACCAATTCTGTGTAGCTTTCCTTGTATGCTTTGGGTCATTATCTTGCTGTAAAATAAATCTTCTCCAGTAGTTCATACTGAGTTAGATTGTCCTCCAGGTTTTTTATGTATTACTGTGCTTTCATTTTACCCTTTACCTTTACAAGCCTCCCAGGGCCAGCTGCCAAGAAGTGTCCCCACAGCATGATGCTGCCACCACTGTGCTTCACAGAGGGGATGGTGTGTTTGTGTTTATGTACAGTGCTTGGTGTCTGCAAAAAAAAAAAAAAGCGTCTTGCCTGATGGCAAAAAAGCACCATTTTGGTCTCATCAGACCAAAGAACTTTCTCATACTTGACCATGGAGTCTCCCTTAAGCCTTTTGGTGAACTCTAGTTTAGATTGAATGAGTTTCCATCTCCTTCAGAGTAGTCGCCTGACCCTAACTTTTCAATAACCTTACTCTGAGTTGCTTGAAGTGTTCCTTTGTATTCATGATGTAATGGTAGCTGAACAATACTGATTAATCAGTGACTGGACCTACCAGACACAGGTGTCTTTGTACTAAAATCACACATTCACTGCACTCGGTTGATCCCATTTCACTGACTAACATTAAAGGGGGTAATCATTTATGCAATCACTTATTTTACCTTACATAGTTTTATTCAGTTGCCAATGCTTTGCAGTAATCTGTTTTCATTGACATTTAAGTTTTCTTTTTTTCTTTTTTTTTTTGTTTAAAAAAAAACAAAAAAAAAAGGCAAAATTATATTGACCATGATTGATTTATAAAATCAATAAAAGGATAAAATGTCCAAGGGAGTGAATACTTTTTATAGGTATTAAATTAGGGGGTATATCCTCTGCACGCACCACTACACTAGTGGAGCAGAGGCTATACTGCAGATGCTACTGTGCATTATTCATCCCTTTTAGTCAAATCAGACCAATCATGGACTACAGATGTAGTCAAATATCTATACATATCTAGGATATGTTTTTAATTTAAAAAAAGAAGAAAAAATGTAAAAGATAGGGTAGTTCCTACAGATTTGTAAAAAAAAATTAAGATACAACAGCAGAAATGTTTTTTTTTGTTTAACTATTCAGAGCATTTACATTCTAATTATTTTGGTTTATGGTGAACACCATTCACCCTAACCTAAAACCCTAAAATTACTTTTAGTAGTATGAATATTTTATCTATTTTATTTTTTATTAATTATTGTTTAGGTATTGTATTATTACTACTACAATAACTAAACAACAATAATTTGGAATTCTCCAAGTTAGAGTAATTTTGTCTATGTTTTGTACATTTTCCATGTATTTATTATCATTAAGAATGTCCAAATACAGCTGTTTTGTTTGGCTATCATTGAGACTGCCACGATCACTCCTACAGTTTGTATGGACTTAAACAAATCCACTTTTGATCTAACAAACCATTCATCAGTTCTCACCACGAATATCCAGCTTCAGCGATGTGAAGCTTGTGCCTCTCTCATTGTGGGCATGGCAGCGGTAAGTTCCCGAGTCTGATTTGTTGACGGCTGCGATCAGGAGTGAGGTGGTGCGCTGATAACCACGAGAACCAGATAGGATGTGTGAGGTGTGTGATTCAACAGGACGCTACAGGGAAAAAGAGGCAACAGTTTAATATAAAAGGGGTGTAACCAAATGCTCTCAATAAGGGAGTTTTGTTTTTGAGTATTTTGAGTATTTTTTTGAGTATGAACTGAAATATAGCTTCGTATGAATTTGAACTTAAACTTATATAAGACTCAACAAAATACATGTGAACTGTCTAAAATTCTCCAAAGACTTAAAGATAACAAAATATTCACTTAATACAAACAACAACTATTTTCTGTTGTTTTCTGTAAAGCCCATGTCCAAAGTAATATTACATGCTCTGCACAAAGAGTAGTATTGTTAATTTTTAAAGTAACAGCTTAACTTAAACATTGTGTAAATCACATCACACACACACTGCAATGTGAAACCAAGTAAATAATGTGTGGTTGATTATAACAATGTTAGCTCCCTAAATTCTTCTCTATCTAAACTGAAGCTACTTATACATTTAAAATCAGTTCAAATATTTGGATGTTATTTGTTTTTTTGAAGGTAAATTTTATTGCAATTGCAATCCTGGCTGTCTTCCAAACAGCCAGGATTGCAACTGAATTTACATGTTGGGAAACAGCTTCTTTGGCACACATGCATTTTTCTCACCGCTGTTGAAGGGAAATCCCACTTGACATTAAAATCCGGGTTGATGTTTGTGGAGCTGCAGGTAATCTCAAACTGCTCTCCTTTCTTCAGGATGACGGTGTCTTTCTGGGATAGCATTACCACAGGAGTCACCTCTGGCACTGGATCAGGGCAACATAATTATAAGTGATACATGTGGTTAGCTTATTTGCATAAGCACTCAGGCAAAAGGCTATTTTCGATTTACCCCTCAAGTATTTTCTTTTATACTAGAGTCACAAGGTTTTTTTGGGTCACTTAGGTCATGATCTTTGCACTGCTCAGTCTGAGCAGGATGTTATTTATGAGTCTGAAAATATTCTATTGTATGATAAGAGCCCTTCCTGTGAAATAAATTGGAAAAGATACAAAACAAACACCTGAGATGTCCTGTCTATTAAGATAACATACCCTTAAAATGAGTCCTAATTTATGATTTGTGGCAGCTGTTGAAGGACAAACAGCTTAACTGTACGGCACAAGTGCAGTATTTGCATATGCAGACACTTGCAGACGTATAAACCGGATGATTAACACTCATCATGAACAGCCTGCTGACGTCAGTTCAACGTCTGTGTTTGACCAAGACTGTGGTAATTCTATTTACCCTAAATGCTGCCTTCATGCACCGTTGCAAAGCTTTGTTTAGTATGGGACTTTAATCCCTCTCCTCAGCGCTCCCTCACATTTCTTTTTCTCACTCTCTCTCTCAGTCAGTTAGAAGGACATTACACCTCCCGGCTTCTCCCATATCATCTCTGTTTAGTCTCCTTTTCACTGCAGGTCAGACTGAAAATGCTGATGCACTGCAGGGACAAACAGAAATATGATCAGTTTCCACTGACGTAAGTGTTAAATGTTATTAGGCTACATTTGCTATTTATATATAGATGATGGGAGACAATATGAGTCTGACCTCTTCTTGTAAAACACATCTGCAGAATGGATAGTTTGAGGAGGCTTTTTTCATGGGACTGACCCTAAGCTCTGCCAGGATGCATCAAGGTTTCTTTGTAGCCATAGCAGATTAAGAAATGGCATGTTAATGTCGAATCAGTGGGTTGAGTAGACCTTAACAACTTTAACACTCAAATGAGCTGCTATGAGGTTACTGTATGTTTCAGTCCCCAGTGGAAGGATTCCCCCAACTGTGATCATTACTTCCATTTAAATATTGGAATATCACGGGCATCTGAGCTAGCAGCCTACTGTTTTACTATGTGTTAGCACTAGGAATGTAGTGTCATTTATTCGTGTTACATTTTATAAGGAAAAAAAATCTTTGTTTTTCAAAGTAAGTGTACATCCTCAGTGTTAAAAAGTACTACTTACATTTAAGGTTGTTTTTTGTTTTTGTTGTCAATTATATTTTTTCATGAATTGGCTCCATTGTCACGTCTGTGTAAAAAGTAAAAAACAGTAAAATTGTGAAAATAATACTATCATGAACCCAGTATCGTGTTTCATATCACATTGTGAGTTGAGTGTATTGTTAATATAATGAGTTAATACTCCAGTTGTGGCCCCTAAAGGTATTTTTGTCTGCACACATTTATAAACCTTTGAAAATCCTAAATGATCATTGGTTGAATAAACCCAATGCACATTTGTAAATTTGGCTGTTGATACAGCACTGATATGTCTGCATTTTCACTTATGCTAAACATATATGCTGTGTTTGTAGATAGAGCTAGTTTAGTTTGTACTTCCCTGTTAACCCTAAGGCCTAGGTGATTAGCTGCTAGTACTTCTGTTATACCTTCAGGCAGCCATGAGCTAGGAATACACAGCAAACTTTAAACTGATAAATGAGAGTTTAGAAAAGGTAAATGCTTATTACATCTACTGCTACAACAGCTCTAGCTATATTCCAATGCTTAACCCAAAACTAATGTAAGCGTAGCACAAAAAGTAAGGACATTTGTGTTTGGTAGATTATTTCTTTATTGTAACAATGTTTCTTGGCAATAAATCTTATACCGTTGAAAGCCTGTTTATTTCCCTATTAAACGGTGCTACATTTGTAAGGAACATACATTTGTGGGATGAGCAGCAGAGCTAGATATGAAGGTTACGTCCATGAAAATTTTGCCAGATCTTCTCTGCCAATGCCCAACAGCTTGTTTTGCTGTTGCTATTGTCTTTTGTTTTGAGCTTCTGGTATCTCCAGGTGCTGGTGTCTGCAACAACTGGAACCTGAACATTTGGAGGGACGTTACATTCAGCGATAAGTCCAGATTGTGCCTACAGCAGCTGGACCAGAGGGCCATAAAACACTATGCTGATTGATGGTGTGGAGTGGCATCTTCCTCACTGGAAAAACAAGGCTTGCCATCATTGGAGGCAATCTCAATGCTGCAACTAGTGGCAATCCCCTATCTCCACAGTCTGGGACCAAATGACAATGCTCGCCCCCACAGAGTGGGGTTTATCAGAGACTACCTCCAGAATTTGGGAGTGGAGAGGATGGAATGGCCTGCCAGCAGTCCTGACCTCGACCCCACTGAACACTTGTTGGATCAGCTTAGATGTGCTGTGCCGTGTCTGACCAGGCTGGTGACCAGCATTGACAGAGAAGATTTGCCAAATTTTACATGGGCACAACCCCCATACTCAGTTCTTCCACTCATCCCACAAATGCATGCACAAATGTGGCACCATTTAAAAAGGAATAAACAGGCTTTCCAGTGGCATAAGATTTATTAACAAGAAGCAATATTACAACAATAAAATAATCTACCAAACCCATCTTTCCTTACTTTTTTGTGCTATGTTTTGGAAGGCAATGATACACACACCAGTACTCACTGGTTTAAAAGTTAAAACAGAGATGTATCACACCAATCAGAAACAGAGACATTACAAATCACCCTTGCATATGAAATCTCTTACCAAGTCGTACATCCACTGTGTATTGGCTTGATGTCACTGTGAGTCCCCTGAGCTGCCCCACACAAATGTAACAGCCCTCGTATTCCTTTCTAATATCCATGATAACGATGCCTCGCTGAAGGTTGCTGTAGTAGCTCATTCCAGAAGGCAACGGTTGTCCCTTACATGTCTCCAAAGCCAAGAGGTTGACCTCCGGGTCGGTCACGAGACAAGGGATGGTGCAGTTCTCGCCTGCACGCACTAGGATGTTGTTCACCATGGTGCGTTGGAAGGCATTCTGGGGGTCTGCATGGAGAGATTTTGATCACTGAGTATATTCACATTGGACCTGATGGGGCTACCTAGGCTTTTGGGTGGACATTTAAGGAACTGGAGTGCTTTGCTCTTCCATATTGGCTAAATATTCTAAACTGGAGTGCCACACAAACACCTTTTTTGCACCTCGAACTCACCTTTCACATAGACATAGATGGAGCTGTGTTCCAGCGTGCTGTTGTTTATGCACACGTAGCGGCCCATGTGGTAGGCCTGCACTGCTGACACTCTAACATAAGCTACTCCGCCCTCCTCCACCTCTCCTTCCAGCCTGCGAGCCCTCTCCCGCTGCCACCTCAGGCTGGATGGGACGCCAGGCGTTGTAGCATTGTCATAGCAACGCAGCTCCAGCTTCCCCCTCTTGGGAACTACAACATGAGGCCCGCCGGGGGAGATGACTGGCTCACACCACACTGTAACAGAGGACATACAGTATGTTTGACATATGCTGGATCTGGATGCTAATTTTGTCGTCTGTTAAGGGTTTAGTTTGGGTAAAACTCCAGCACAGATGGAAAAAAACCTGCTGCTCTCAGTAACTTTTAGATAAATTACTATTAGATGCACTTTTCCTGGTTTCTCATCTTAAGTGGCTCATGTTAACAATAAAATGAAACATTTGGCTGTTAACATCCTTGTTTAGTTAATCATGAGAACTTTAAAGTATTCAGTTGTGTATTTGCAGGGTTTTTTTTGGCACCAACAATGTATATTCAGAAACCTGTTTGTGTTTACATGTTGCAGTATCCTGCTTCCTAGAAGCATATCCATGTTCCTCAAAATTAGGATAAGGGATTATCCAATTCTCTGGAACCAGGTTTTGTTGTTTTTATGCACAAGACACACCCTAATAACTCTAAATCAAACCATAACCACGGTTGGCACAAATACACTCAATAAAAAAAGAGCCCAAGGCAGGGTTTAAGAGCTCCACCTGCAGTCATTTCATTAATAGTCAGATCAATTCATTGAATAAGCTTACATCTACAAGATATTCAAAGATAAATGATGATGATCAAATATATGATGCCCCTCTATATGTCTCACAGTAGAGGAGTTAAATCCTTGTTTGGGATATCTGCACATTCAAGCTCAAGATATTAAGACCTCAGACAAAAAAAGGCTTTAAATTCCTCACAACTGAAAAACTAGTTCGAGATATGTGTTCGTTTTTGCGTGCATGTGCAAAGCTGCCAGTATAAACTCATTATAACAGATCTATAGGGTAGAGTATAGGATCAAATGGAATCCAGTCCCTTATGTGATGGTTAAATAGGACGTTATGATTGGCACTGAGCCCCTTAAGACAAAGTGCTATCAGACCACTAGGGCTCAATTGAGCAATCAATAATTATGTGCTGTCTACCCGCTGAGTAATCATACATTAAGGCCCCTAAATCCATACCCTTCAGATGCGTAAACTAAACATTTTTCTTTTAAGTTTAATAGCCAGCCCCCTCCAAGTTATCTTTTCTGTCTTTGTTTTTTTTTTTTTCTTGCTGATTTCCACATGATAGGGGCCATCTAAAGTACAAGATTTTCATGTGACTGTTATGCCTTAAGGCTGGCCAGGGCTGAGGACGCCAGGAGGAAAGGCATGTGGATGCAAATGAGCTCTCCTTGTGAAATGTTGCAACCGATATCTGTGTTACTGTTGGCTGTAAGTGTGTGTTTTAAAGGCTGTTATCTTTCTCGGATTTGTGCTCTGCAGTTGCTGTTGTGTTATTTGAGTAAGCAAACGGCTCCACACGGAACCTGAGGCTGTTGTATGACTAAACACGAAGCTTTCATCGCACAGCAGTCAGAGATGTTCAGATGTCAAGGTGCTGCTGAGTGTGTGGCTGTTGAAAGATGGGAACTGCTTCTGCTGCCGTGTTAGGTGCATAACCTAATCTCTTTTTATTTGGGTGGGTTAAATTATTAATGGTCCTCAAATTGTGGTCGAAACTCGTGCGCGCGCACGCACGTACACCTGTTGCCTTCCAGGAAAAGCAGCCCTGCCTCTTCTCCTGCGTACCTCTACACACAGTTATGCAAATGAGCTCTGATATGATCTGTAGACTTGCTCTGGCAGGTTGATGAGACTGCACCGTTAAACGCCACTTTATCTAGACGCTGACCATGTGCCCAGACAACAGAACCAACGTGGGGGCCATAACTGTAAGCGTCAGTAACTAAATAAGCCCACATTAGACAAGCGAGCATGCGCAGTAACATCTACTATAACACCAAAATTAATAAAGTACATAAAGAGCACAGTGACAGTAATGTACGTAAGACACACACACAAATGTTAATTTAAAGGCGGAAAAATATTCTTAAAAGGCACACTAGTTGAAGAAATTCTTAAGTTATATTTTTATTAACGTCTCAAGCTTTTTTAATTGGAAAATTCCGATTGTGATATATAATTTAAGACAGAGACCTTGCCAGGAATATAAGTATGGTAAAAGCCTATGAACACGCTGAGTTAGTTAGCTAGGCTATAAATATAGCCTAGATATTTCCGCTGTAATTCACTGTTTATAAAACATTAGCGATATTATAATTGTTTGTATGTTTTTTTTTTTTTTTACATAGGGTACAGTCGTGAAATTGGGCCACTCCAAAGTACACATTAAAACAATGACCCACAATATTAATGCAATGTGCTGTCTTCAGAGCTGTCTTACCTGTTGGCAGCAAATTAAAGTATAAGGAAAAAGCAACCCAGTGGCATCTCATGATTGGGCGGTTTTTTTTCAAGCCTTTTCCTACTCCATGCGTTTCAAGTGCGGAAATAAGGTCAGCATCCTGTTCTTAAGAAAATAAAATGCAGTATCACCTCCTTTACAGTAACCCAGAGCAGGTCCCTCCACTGCAATGAGCGCACAAACACAATGATCCTGAAGGCTGCGACTCCCCTCGCTGCGTTTCACTGAAGCTTAAAGACACAGTGCAACTCTGGATCACTGCCACTCCTTTCTGTCCCGCATTGGCTGGAGGCTGGCCAAGGTGATGAGTCGGTTACCAGGAAAAAAAAACACACACACAGCTCTGCCTTACCATCGCCTCTAGCCTGAGGCTTGAAATTAATACATTTTGAAAAATGATAGTGAATGTATTTGATGAAATTGAAACACAAATGGGTGGTTGTTCTTTTTATTGAGATGTCTGACTTATGTAAATAGAGTTTCTTCTTTGTGACAGTCTTTTCTCACACTTCTTGGTCTGAGCCAGTGTGACCTGCTGTGATGATAACAGCTCTCACTTGGCAGGAGTTTCCCTACAGAAACTCATTCAGCTCGTGATGCCTTCCACAGTCTTATGTTTTCCAGCTCTGATCAACATGATCGAAGAAGATGTCTCACTTTCCCCAGATTTAATCAACTCTATACCCCACTTAGACCAAACATTGTTACCTCACTACCACTATGTGAACCTCAATAATTATACTAAATTTGTACTATCAATATTCAATAAGAATTAATAGCACTTTGGTTCATAATGACATAAATTTTTAAAATGTTCAAAATGTTTTCGTTACAGCCTTTTGGCCATCATACCCACATTAAGCACAGACATCCCTAAGTTCTTGGCTGTTTATAATCCCCAGTAAAACACTGAAACCTTTGTTTTTTTTAATTTGTCACATTAATAATTTCCTACCTCACTTAACTGCTCCAAGCAGTTTTTTTTATTCTGGGAGTGCTTTTGGGCACATGATGGCAAAATTAGGGAAAAAACACAGCAACAGGCAGAATATTACAAATATTGCATTATAATTTATCAGTTAGTTTGACACCTAGTCCTAGGAGGACATCTAAACATTTCACTTTGTATTTTATAGAAATAAAATAAAGAATTCTCAAAAAAATCCAGAAATTAACCAGTTATCATGGGAAAACCAGGATTTTAACTCAAGATAAAAAAACTGAAATCAAATGCATGCTGGCTGCATGTCCACTAGGGTTTCTATACTGCTGAGGCTGAGACTCAGACTTACATTTCCTTCTGCCTGCTTTTGATGCAAATAATAAGTGGAACCAAAGCTGTAATGATATGATCTGTTCTTCTAGTGGCACAACACTTCACTGCAAGGTAAATCATGCAAATTTGACTGACTGGATTAGAGTGTAAAAGGGCTATTACAGATTAATTTGAGGCATGCATGCATTGGAGAGTGTGGTATGGAGGGGTGAGAGTTAAAAGGCCTGGGGATAGAGGGTAGATAAACCATGTGCTTGGGAAATGTCAACACTTCCTTACAGACAATGACACTCAAAGAGGTTTTTTATATTCGCAACACAAAAAGTGGTATTGTTTCACCGTTTAAATTGGGTTAAGACCTCCAGGTCTGGTTGCTGATTTAGAGTCCCCCAAAGGGGCTTGTGGCAATAAGTAAATGATTATGTGACTGGTCTATGATTTAAAAATCAAAGGAACAGAAAGTTTTGGAAAATAATTTGTTTTTATTGATTAAAAAATGACTTTAAATACTGTGACAAAAAACTACAGTGCTTGAGATATACTTCAGTAAAAGTAACCTTTTTTTTTTTTACTTTCCACCCCAGAAGTTAACATGCGATACTATCTTTTGATGTCTCTGCGGGAAATTTGACTTTGGCTCCATCTTACATTTAAAATGACAAAATACATAACCAGAGATCATGCAACACATACGACAGTACATCATAACAGCAGTAATTTTCCACACTAAATAAATACATTTTGGTAGCAGTGCCATATTGGCTATTGCACAAGCCCTTGGTACATCTTAAATTACCTGCTAGTGGGAAATTTGTTGGATATGGGCACAAATGAAAGTTGCCTTGGGATTGAAACATGAACCTATTGCTTTTAAAATTCCCCAGGATCATATCTAATTTCAACATCAACCATCATAGCCCTAACTGTGGTAGTGTCACAACAAAGCAGTTTTCCTTACAGAGACTAGAAAACCCTCTCTCATTTTTTAGCATTTACTCTGGCTCCAAATGCTTTTAATCTCAACAATTAACACATTTATGTAGTTAGTTCAGGCTGTACAAAAACATGGTTTGGAAGGGACAGTTTGCTGTTTTGTGGGGGTTCGCATGACTATCTGAGGCAATAGGAACTGCTCAAAGCAAGGACACAATAAACCCTCTCCAAGACAATGAATAAGTTTAATGAGGGAACTGTTGTGCTGGTCGAGGGATTTTGCTTCCTTCAGACAGGGCCAGGATAGGGTAGCTATCTTTAGCTAGTGGAGGACCTGAGAGAAGCATTTTTACTCCTGGATTTTCCATAATACTAAAACAGAATTTCAATGACAGATTTATTTAACTTTTCTCTTCCAAGCTGGAGACCCTGTGTTAAATATTCTTGGTTCATACAAAGGAAAATTACACCTCAAAGTGTCAAGGTACAGTCCACCTGTTCACTAAGCCATAGTCCAGCTGTCCACATGCTTTGTAAAGATATCACTGTTTTTGTGTGCTCATGATGAGCATCCATATGTCTAACTGTCCTCTGAGTCCTCGTGTCATTTGAGTGGTTTATATGCCTTTGCCTATTTCATTATTCATTACTGAGGTGAGCGTCTATAGTAGATCTTGGCTGACTCACTATGACTTTGTGTGACTCATTCAGTGCTTTTAGACAGATGAGGACAGCAGCCGCGCAGAGGGCAGCAGAGGTTTTATACAAGAAAAATAGCCACTTAGATTAGATTACGTAATGAAAATCATTCCCCCTCTCTTGTTCTGTTTCACCTTCCCCTTTCTCCTCTCTCTCTCTCTCTCTCTCTCTGTTTCGTTTTACACACACACATATCCTAACTCAATCAGCTACAAATGGAGCTATCTCACGCCCTCAGGCAGACACGTATAAGTACACCCTCTCTACCCTATTGCACAAAAACACCCGAGACTGAAAGTCAACCACACACAATTTGGACAAACCTCATAATTTTTCTTTTCTAGATTGGCCGAGAGCTCAGTGCAATCCAGCACTATTCTGCTTCTGCTGAGTGGGCATTATAAACCTGATATCTGTATCCATTTGTCTCTCCTATAACAGTCAGTGCAGTGTTTTTTTGACCCTCTCTCTGTGGTTGTTAAGTGTCCATCCATGGTTCAATTGTGGTGTTTCACATATCAGTTATGATCCATTGAACAGATCAGAGTAATAGGTGGGTCCAATGAGATTAAAAAAACAACCATATAATGATAACAAAGTAAGGTCCCAGTTTTAAGAGATGCTTGTGGCATTTTAGATCATTTCCTGAGCTGTTTTGAAACCAGAAGAATACTTTAGGAAACAAAATTAGATGGAATGTCTATATTATTGTCATATCATTCTAAAACACCTTATGTACAAAAGAGAAAAAGACATTGTGAGTGGAGGACCAGGACTATTTCTTCTTCAGCAAAGGAACTTCTTGGAGTCTCGAGTTGTTGCCTGGCAACTGCTTAGAGCCAAGGAAGTAGTCAATGAAGAGACCCAAAGGAAAACTCTGACATGTTTTTACAATACAGTGTTTGGAACAGAAAAGAAAAGCAGAGGTGTTGTCATCTTTGGCTTGATGATGGTGCCTTTAATATGAGCTGTTTACCCCTGTCTTTGTGCTAAGCTAGGCTGACCAGGGTGCTGCCTGTACCTTTATTGTATAGATGCAATGAATCTTGTCTTCTGACCTGAAAACTTGAGCTGAAAGCTCTTATGAGGAACTTCATGTTCATGTCAGTGATTAAGATTTTTAATTGCTATAAATCACTGAAATTTTCTGGAGTTAATTGTGATAAATCTCTCCTTAATGTTGGATGAAAAGGCGCTATTTAGCATTCAAAACTGTTTTTGTTTCATTTTGGATTTTATTCTGTCTTATATTAGGGGTTATTGACTTCCTGTTATTTCTGAGAGAGAAAAAAGTACTTGTTATGGATTGAAAAGGAAACGAGGGGACAGTCAGAGGAACATGTTTAATATTCCTCCATCCATCCATCCAAACATCCATCCAAACATCCATCTATCCCCCTCTGCTAATCGGGGCCGGGTTATGTTGGTAGCAGGCTAAGCAAGACAATCCAGACATCACTCTCCCCAGCAACACTTTCCAACTCCTTCTGGGGCAGCCTGAGGCGTTTGCAGACCAGACAGGATATATGATCCCTCCAGTGCAATCTCAGGTCTTCCCCGAGGTCTCCACCAAGCCAGACATGCCCAGAAGACCTCTCAGATGCTCCAACCACCTCAACTGGATCCTCTCAATCCAAGAATCCCCATTGAGTGATGAGCAGCAGAGCTGAGTACGTGGGTTGCGCCCATGAAAAATTTGCCAAATCTTCTCTGCCAGTGCCAAACAGCTTATTCTGCCATTGATTCTTGTTTGGTGTTTGGTAGATTGGATGATTGAAGACTGAAGAAAAGAGACATATTGGCAATTTAACAATTTATTCATTTAACAAACAGGAGCCTCAGTAGCGTGTGGAGGAACCATACACAACCACAACAGTCTGGCACCTCCTCCTCATGCTGGTCACCAGCATGGTCACACACTGCTGTTGGAAAGCATTCCATTCTTCAACCAGCAAATCAGCCAATGTGGTTGTGTTGGTCACTCTGGCATGAACAGCACTCCCGAGCTGATCCCACAAGTGTTCAATGGGGGTTGAGGTCAGGACTGCTGGCGTGCCATTCCATCCTCTCCACTCCCAAATTCTGCAGGTAATCTCTGATAAACCTCAAGCCTAGTTTTTCAGTGGGGGAGATGCCGCCCCACACCATCACACTGCCTCCACCAAAAGATGTTACTCTATCAGTGCTGCAATCAGCATAGCGTTCTCCATGTCTTCTACACATTTTGACCCTACGATCCAACTGTAGACAGAATCTGGACTCATCGCTGAACATAACGCTCCTGCACATGTTCAGGTTCCAGTGTTGCTGGCACCAGCCCAAAGAGGACTGATGGTGAAGAGCAGTCATGGCAAGCCTTCCGGCAGCCCTATGAGACCGGAGATTGGCTGCGTGCAGTCTGTCCTGGGATGTGTGGGCAGAGAGCCGTTGGCCATATTGTCCTGCAAACCTTAAGTGCAAATCTGAAGACAGCCTACAGCACAACGGTACGTGTTGACTTGGGGGAGGAAACAATCTGCTTGGGGTGTCGTGTTGTTGGGACGTCCATTTTGCGGCCTGCCTCTGACACCCCCCGTTATATGGAACTTGACCTTCAGTTTAGAGATGGTTTTAGGGCTCACTCCAAATAATACCACACCTTGGTTTTGCAGGTACAATGCTTTCAGGTGCTGACAATCAGGTGCCAGTCAGGTACCTTACTGTCAGCACCTGAGGGTACCAGAAGCTCAAAAAAGAGTAGCAACAGAAAAATCTGCTGTTTGGCATTGGCAGAGAAGATTTGACAATTTTTTCCTGAGCACAATCTACATATTCAGCTCTGCTGCTCATGCCACAAATGCATGTTCCTTGAAAATGTGGCATCATTTAAAAGGGAAGTAAACAGGCTTTCCAATGGTATTAGATGTGTTGCCCAGAAGCATTATTACAACAACAAAATAACCTATCAAATACAAATTTCCTTACGTTTTGTGCTAAATTTAGTATCCATGTGCCTTCTGGCTGGTACCATTAGGTCATATGTATGTTGGAACGCAAAATATCATCATAATACTTTTCAAGAGACAATGCATCTGCCATTGTTATCATTTGCTTTGAAAAATTAAAAAACAAAAGACAAGAAGAAATCAATAGCAAGACTGTTTCTTTATCTTTTACCCTTAAGCCTGTTGTATAATATTTTTATACACACTTTTATGATACCTCCATCTAATCAATATGATCATAAATTACTAAAAAAAACTTCTGAATACAATCTGATAAATGATAAAAAAAATGCCCTCAAGTGGATTATCAATAACCAAAAACACCTAATGTATTAACTGAGATACAAAAAATATGTTAAATTTTATGGAAATTTGGATTTTTTTTTATTTCAGAAGAAAGTGAAATAAACATTTCAGTTCCAAATAATTAGAATTTTCTGGCTATAATTTGTGTCTTCAGGCTTTAAGAGGTTAAATCATCAGACACCTACCCTGTGGCTGTGGTTACAGGCAATCATTGCGGCCCATATAAGGGTCAGTCTTGTCTCCTATGGTCTTGTTTGCTTTTTAAGTTCATATAGAGACATCACTTTCAGTGCTTCAGTGTTAGACTGTTTAAAAAATAGTTGAAAAACCACTCACTGGAGCTTTAATACTTCATCATAGTGGGACATTTATATTTTCTTTTTAGTCATGCTGTTCCGATGCAAACCCCTAGTGCAAAATCAGTTACACTAATCTGATGTCTTAATAGCCCATGAGTAGAAAAATTCAGCCTCTCTAATCATGTTTTTATATAATTAGCTCATATTCTGAGGCATTAGCATTGAACAGACAAGTTAGTGTTGGATCTTTTGTCCTGCAAAACAAAAGGATAGACACAGCAGTTAAGCCTTATAAATCATCACTTTGTAGGCCCTCCATATGTTTGGTCAGAACAGATGACAGGGATAAAAATGTGCCACGCCACATATCTTAGTAAGCTAATATCAGCATGTGTAATTACTGATAGCCCAATGATCGCTCTCTGTCTGAATAAACCTGATTAGTATTGACTGTGCTGTAAGCCCCCCTAATCCAGTGTAAGGAGGGAAGGATGGACTTAGGGAGGAAGGAGGCAAGGAGACATACTCTGGATGATGCAGAGAAAATAAAGACAAAACATGGTGCTCAGGAACTGAGAGCAGAGGGGTAAAACACAGAGATGGGGTGAAGAGGAGGAGGAAAAGTTGTGGGAAAAAATAAGCAAAGAGAATCAGCAAATTATGTCAAAGTGGCCTGAGGGGAACAACACTTGGAACTTCTCTGAGATCTGCTTTTTTCCTTTAGCTCTGTCTTTGTGTGACTCTCACCATAGACATGAACTTTAACTGTATTGCTGCAAATTTGAAAAATAATGCACTGTAGCCTTCTATGAAAAGATATACTGTTACATGGGGTTGTGCAGAATATTAATGGTATCCAGTCTTTGTACCTTTTCATATTCTTTTAAATAACATACATGATGTGTTGGTGCAAAATGTTTTTTTTAACCATGGACTTGGTGTTGCTGTCCTGCAAAACCCATACATCTTCAAATCTTTGCACATGCATAAAAGAGTCTACATCTAGTAAAAACAATCAGAGTTTTAAGTTCACCTGCAACTGTCTATTGCCCAAATGCCATGCTGTGTAATGGTTCAACCAGCCAAGTAATTTGAATCTGAGTTGGGATTCCATTAAGACAACAGTATACTACAGGAACTCTGTGCCTACTCAAGGGTGTTACTATCTGTTGCTTTCATATCAACCCTGAGACAATAGTGTTTGCAAATGTCCTACAGCAAAATAGCAAGCCTGGCGTGAGACTTGCAGCCTTCTGTTTTGCAAAGCTCTTGCCAACGTGTAGAGGCATGTCCAATATTTACTCTAGTCCAGCTTTTAGCTCTTCTAGTGCCTCATTTCATCTTCAAAAAGGGGCAGAGCCGCCTTTTTTGCCTGAGAAGACTCTGATCAATAAACATCTGCAGTAAGATGCTGCAGATGCTTTATCAGTCTGTGATGGCAAGTGTTCTGTTTTATGCTACAGTCTGCTGGGGAGGCAGTGTAAAACACAAGGATGCAAGGCGTCTGAACAAACTGGTGGAAAAAGCTGGCTCTGTGGTTGGAATCAAGCTGAACTCATTGGAGGATGAGGTGGAGAGATGCACAATGAAGACGGTGGAGGCCATTCTGAGGAACATAGATCATCCACTTCATATCTCCCTAAATGACCAAAGAAACAACGGTGGTGGACGGCTCCTCTCTCTTCGCTGCAGGACAGAAAGATATTGAACATCTTTCATACCATCAGCAATAAGACTATATAATTCTACCATAAACAGATGAGACTCTAGACAAATGAATTTCCCTTCGGGGATAAATCAAATTATTGTATTGTATTGTAATGTATTGTATTTCCTCTTTGCTTCATCTGTCACCATCCTCTTCTATCTCTTAGCCTCAGCCAGTGTATCAAACAGTCCCAAGACAGGCTGCTTGGCTTCTTTTTTAGATTAAGGCTGGTGTATGAACAACTGCCGCAAAACCTTATGCACTTCTCAAAAGAGAAACGTGACCTGCTGCAAAAGTTACATTGTGCTGAAAGCAGGTGAGCAGGGCACTTTGTGGAGATAGATGCATTTCTACTTATTGAAAGATACTGTGCTGTTAAATCAATTTTGAAAAACTCTTTTAAGTTGTAGAGACTGGGACTGCTGTGATGTCTGTCAATGGCTAAATGCCTATGTTATGGTGGTAATTTATAACATACCAGGTGGGATAGCTTTGTACATATTAGTTGAGATAGCTTTTAAAAGTTCCAAACTTACAGAATTAACTTGAAGATTGGCAGGAAAATTTCTGGCCTAAGATGGATTTATGAAGCTTGGCATTATTTCATGCAGGACACAGTACGCCCAGCCGTGATCAGCAAATGGCCAGCTGATCCTAATTATCGCCTCCCAGCTCCCACAGCCAATCACGTCTCTTTCTCTCAACACAGATGTGTATTTAAATATGACGTACTTCTCACTAATCCCTGCTTGCATTACTGCTGATGCGCCATGCTGTGCTGTAAAGTCAAAGCACACTGTTTGACTAACCCAGGGAGCATCTTTTGAGCAGAGCCTTCGCTGCCAAGTAAAACTGTAAATCCATTTTGCAATTAAATAGTTAGATGGATGACGAGAGCATTTCTGACTAAAATTTGTTTGTGTGTGCAAACATGAGACATAACTTGGATCACATAACTTTCTGCACCTTGAAAAGTTGCTAAACATGAGACAACGATGATAATGATGTTTGTTGCTCAGGCTTTCCCTTCTCTTCTTAGCTCTATTGGTCATTATCTCTCCTATCTTTTAGCCTTAGACATTTATTCAGACAGAACAGAAACATGCCAACTTGCTGCTTTTTAGCTGAAGGATGGTGTGCAAACTAGTGAATGTATGCATTATTTTGAGCCCACATGGCTGGCTGCCAAAGTTACATAGTGCTATAAACAAGTGACTGGATAACTGTGGAAATGGGATAGATGACATTCTCCCTGATGAAAGTTATGTACTATTACTCTGATTTAACCCAGGATTAAAGGTTGAAAAGTTACATATTGTTGCTTTGTTGCTTAAAGATTTGGTATTAAGGGAATGCATCAAAACGGCAAACAAGGAGGAAAATAAAGACTGATGGCAAAAAAAAGACAAAGACAGAGATTGTTAAAGGGGTGAGGCTGGGGAGATAGATGCAGCTTTCATGATCAGTTAAACTAATCAGAATTGGCGTGTCGCTCCCTCCACTGCCTCCTTGTGTGTTCAAGAGTGTGAGAATGTGTGTGAGAGAGCTGTGAATCCACATTAAACCTCACACATGATGTGATACAGTGGTTGCTGTGATATGAATCCCTGTGCTGTTCTCACATGGAGGGGAAATAGAATCAATGCATTCACAGATCCATATAGCATTACCATTACGTGTGTGTGTCCGTGTCATGCATGCTAATGCCATTATCCATGTACATGCATGTACAGTCTTGCTCTACATGTGTGTGAATGTCATTTTCTCCTTAGTATAATCACCACAGTAAGAAAGTGATAATAGCTTAAGTGATGGTGAAAAGACAAGAGTGCGAGATTCCACAGATCTCCTACATCGCTTACTGACAAAGCGTAAGTGGCCTCCACTTAACTGGTCAATGGCCATAAATGCATTAACAGTCCTCTCTGCATTAACAGAACCACAGCAGCAATCATGCTTATAATGAGCCTGCAGCTGCTGCTTGATTTCAGAAACATGTGGAGAGCTGAAGAACAGAAAAATCTTTACATTTAAAACTCTCTGTGAGTTCCCCATTCAGAGTCGCTGTTACACCAGTTTGATATTTGTTAACTTACTTTTAATTGTATTAATTGCCATTAACTACGATCTACACTTAGTGCACTAATTTTGTTAAACCGCATTCGCACTTATGGCCTTTCAATTTATAACAAGTTCCTTTTTCCATGGTTAAGTTCAAGTTAAAGTCTTAAATACCAGTAAAAGCAGATGGGTATCCAAAATGTAAATCAATAAACTTTTGACTAAGGCAGTAGAAAATCCAGAAACAACACAAAAACAGTTTTATATACAAAATAATGGAATTTTAGAATGCAATAAAAAGGGTGTGATTCGTGATCAACTACAGAAATCCTGATTAATCATGATTAAAATATTTGATCTTTTTACAGCCCTATGTATTTATTTCTAAACATACCTATAGTCATGTTTAAAACACAAAAAATCTCTTATTCATTTACTTTCAGCTCTCACGAGTGCTCTAACAAGCGTTCAAAAGCCCCCAAGCTCTCATTTCTTTTTAAAGAAGTGTTTGCATAGTTTTAAATCATCTTCAGTTGGCACTTTTGGGCCAGAAGATGATGGAATCAGACACCACCTTGTCATCTTGTTTTGAAGTTGGTTTACTTATTAGACACAAAGCCCAAACTTGGTGAACCTGGGAGTTTTTGAGCCAGTGAAGGTCTGTTGCTCAGGGGCAGTTGTCTTTATCCCTCAAGTGACAAATCTTCGCTTGTAGTTCTGCAGTCTTGCCCTCTGAGAAGAGTGGAGATTTGCTAAATTTTTTTTTCTGATCTCATTCTTTTGGCCTTGTAGTTTGTTTTAGCATTTTAAGGTTATGGGCTTCTGGATCAGCAGGTCTGGGCGCCAAAAGGTCAGGAGCAACAGTACACCACTACATCATATGACAATGACTGCCATACAAGGGAGTCAGGGTATTCATTTGTGAAAATGCAAATACTGAGTATGAATGATATTTATTTAAATCATACATGTGAAAGTTCTGCAAATGAAGACTAAGGTATGAATGATTTAGTAGTTAATCCCCAAGACACAGGTATAGGTATGTGCAAGGCGACTAATTTGGAGCTCTAAAGTGTAGTTATACAATAATTCAATCCTCCTTGTCCACTGTGGAACATTTGACCGCAGTGAGCCCTCCCTACATTTCCCTGTCCTTGTTGCCAACCCCTGAGGAAAAGAACAAACGGAGCAACAACAGAGACAACAAAGCAACCTTTCATGAACTGGTGGGATGGAAGCATTTTCAGGCATTTGTACTCAGCACATGCAGGCCGACATCTCATAATATGTCCAAATCTTTGTCCCTAAAGATGAAATTTTAAAATGGAACTGAGCCTCTTTCACAAAGAATTGACTGGGTCCCTGAAAAATCTATTGTTGCCCATTTTCCCCTGTGTAACCCCTATTTTTGCTACTCTTTGCCCTTTTATGCTTTCAAACAATTTTTTGGCCAATTTTTAACTGTTTTGTCACTCCTTGACACCCATCATTGCATTGTTGGTTCCCATCGTTGCCTCTTTTCAACTCTTTTTTCTGATCTTTGCCTTTTTAACCCATTTTTGCAATTATTTCCTTATTCTCCCCAAATGTGCTGCCATTCTCCGCCAGGTGCCCCTTTGAAAAGAGATCTTTGATGTCAGTGGAACTAATCTGGTTAAATAAAGGTTAAATAGATAAAGTTATTTCAGTTCCTTCTACTTTATTTTCTGGCATCCTGATGTTTATGCATGTCATGGCTCTGCTATGAAGTCTAACATTACTTTCCAAATGGATTAGTTAAGTATGGCCATCCACATTGTTAACATTACCAACAAAAGTTAATTCTGTTTTAAGAAAAGGGGGTTTACATTTTGAAAAAGGCTATATTGTAATACAGAATAAGTAGATAAAATTCACTCTTTGTTTCTATGATTATAGTGGCTATTAGTCAGGTAAAAAAATAAAATATGATAAAATATGATCCTCACAGCGTTACAATGGACCATTATTTTGCTGACCTCCATGGGACCCCCAATATAGCTGGGCCCTGGAAACCTCTCCCCTTTATCTCCTCTAATGGGTGGGCCTGGATATGAGATGCTGCTGGTTGATCCTGTGATAGGCTATGCATTGCTTTCATTTTGTATATAATGATTTCTTTTTTAATTTGCTTTATAATTAGTGTTGGGTGTGTTAATGTTACTAATTAACAATAGATAAAACTATCATCAATAAATTGCACTTGGGGATGTCCCATTTTCTGGGTTTGTCAAGGGCCCAGCCAATTCTGTAGGCACATCTGCGCCTAATAAAGTTGAGTCAAAAGCGGACTATAATATTTGCCTTTTAAAATTGAGTGAAGAAGAAAGTACTGTAGCATAGAAAATAAATAACGAAAATGTAGTATAAGATTGTCAAATTGTACTCCAGTAAGCCTCAGCTAAGGCTTTTTGGCATTTAACATCTGTTGATCTGGTGACTATGTCACCGACCCCACACCTGGTCTGTACTCAGGCTGTCTTTACCGTTAGGGGGCGCTGCGTTTTCTGCAGCATCACTTCCACCCAGAGCAGCGGGACAACCAACAACAATCGCTTCCGGGTTCACGCTGCCTCGCAGACCCTTGGATGAATCTATGAAGGTAGATTTTTTGTTTTAAAACTGTGGCTCCCAGCGTAAGGTAGAAAGTTTGACTTAATTGTGAGTCTGAGCTCATGAGCTCAGTGTAACGCTGTTTTCTCGTGAGTTTGCTGTTTGTATCGTGTTTGTTTGAACATGTCTGCCGAAGAAGCGGACAAAACAACTACCACTGATGCTAGTGCTGGTGATGAGGAGGAGGAATGGCTGTACGGAGGTAATATGTCTGCAAAACCAGCTCTTTCTGACCGATAGGGACATGGTCCAATGTGTTAGCAATGTTTGTCAAGTGCAAACCAATAACGTAACATTATTTGCCTATCCTGTAATGGTCATTTTATAGTTAGCTTTGATGCTAAGCTAGCACCTGGTTGAGTTGCTATCATCGGCCTTTTGCAGCCGCACGATTGGTTGAAAAAGATTTAAAAAGATGATGAGATGCGGTTTCAAGTAGGAGTATGGCAGACATTTCCAGTAAATAAACTCCTCTGCCATAACTACTGTATTTTGTATTTTCTTCGTTAAGATGAGTCGGAGAGCAAAGATGAGGATGAAGAAGCCAAACCGGATGCTACAAACAGGTATGAATCATTCATTTTAAAATAATATATTAAGTCATATTATCATTTGTAAGATTTAGCTGAAATTCGGCACTTGTAGGCATTTCTACTAAAATATTTAACGTGTGTCATTGTTCTTTTTTTTGTTGATTTTTCTGCAAATACTTTGTTTGAAGAAGTTATTGTACTTTTAAAAAACCTTTAAAATGCTTACTTTATCTGCAGTGCACCTGCTGATGCTGCAACAGAGGATGTCACTGCACACGCTACAGGGAATGGTGTGGCCTCTGAGGTAGACAGATTGCATCCTCGCCATGTTTCTGTTGTTATTCATACCTACTAGTTTTCACACAACATGCCTCTCAATGATTTTACTAGTCTCTTTGAGGTTAAATATGTCTAAAAGTGATTTTCCTTTCTGAATGCCAGACCACAGGTGAAGCTGCGGATGAGGATGTCGACAGCGACAGTGACAGCGACGATGATGATGATGATGTCCGTGTCACCATTGGCGACATAAAAACTGGAGCACCACAATACACGTAGGTTTTGTACCTGTACTAGCTAAATCATTAAATAGCTGACCCTTCCTCTCCTTTGTTTGCATATTATTGTGTAGAGGAGACCTTGTGATATCTGGGGTTGACACTGATTGAGGTGATATTTCTCTCCCAGAACATATGGAGCACCACCGGTCAATCTCAACATAAAGACGACAGGCTCAAGACCTTATGGACAAGGTGTCAAAAATACAGGCCTTTTCTCCAAATTATTCTGCCATTGAGTTTAGAATAATATAGACAAATTATTCTAAACAGATTATTCAAAGTGTACCTTTCCTGTGTTTGGTGTATTTTCAATAGCCACCAAGCTGAAAGGAGTTGATCTAGATGCTCCCGGAAGTATCAATGGGGTTCCAGTGCTGGAGGTTGACATGGAGTCTTTTGAGGAGAAACCCTGGAGGAAACCAGGTCTGATTGTGTTTGTAGTTCAAATGTTTGCTTCTTTACATAATGTTCTGTATTTTGAAGGATATATCCTTTTGTGTGCTTGTAGGAGCGGACCTGTCAGACTACTTTAATTACGGCTTCAATGAAGACACATGGAAGGCTTACTGTGAAAAACAGAAACGGCTACGCATGGGCCTGGAGGTCTCTACTGTCGGCTCAGTGACAAGCAAGATCACCGTAAGAGGCCTTTTCTATTTATGCCCAATAGATTTTACTAACTCTCTGCTTACTTTGAAATACTCTTTTCCTCATCAGTTGATTTAAGCTAACTAAACAAAAAAGTTCCCAATTTTATGAAACCTCTCTTAATTCAGAAAACCATGACCTAAGCGTAGACTAATATCCTTTTACAAGTCAGCTCTCCCTCACCTTCATCTCTACATTTTTTGAGGCTGTCTTCATTATGAGTTTGACCATTGGTTCTGGCTTTGTCTGCCCTGAGGTTGGGAACTACTGCGTTGGATAGTGTTTTCGCCCAGTGTTCTTAGACATAAAGACTAGCTGTCTCTACTAGTATGACCACATCAGCATGCCTTAAAGGGGACATATTTCACTCTTTTAAGACAAGTTTATATCGGTCTCAGAGGTCCCCAAAACATGCCTGTGAAGTTTATTACTGAAAAACGTTCCAGTATTGGATTTTTGCATGTCTAAAAACCCCTCTGATTCGGCCTTTCTCAGAACGAACCATTTCTGTGTCTGTGGTGTCAAATGGTAATTAGATGTCTGACTCTGCCCTTGACCACACCCCTCTCAGGAAATGGATGCAGCACTCCTGATGTTACAGACGCTTTAATCCAAAGTTTAGGATCAGTAGAGGAGGGCGGAACTTTCCTCCAAGTGGGGGCAGGCCAACCAAACCTGGGGTCGGTTGCTTATGCCCCATGTGAGGTCACTAGGTGGATAATCTGAGAACGGCTTGTTTCAGCACACATTTTCTGAAAGGTGAAGAAAGAGAGAGGGTGAGGGAATGTATTTTTCTGGTACTTGGGAGATTGTGGACAGACCAGGGGTGCATATTTGTGTTAGAAAAGCCCGAAAAAGTGATTTTTGCATAATATGTCCCCTTAAACAAGCTTATTTTTGGTTCTTTTTCAAGGTTCAGCAGGGGAGGACAGGCAATGAGAAAGACATGTCCATTATGCCTGTTCACGCCTCTAAGCCTGACTTCACGTCTCCTGTCAGCCTCTATAAGTCTTCTGTCAGTCAGGTCACCAGGTAACACCCCCGCTTTTGTCTTGATCAAGCAAGATGTGTGATGACATCACATATATGTAGTTTTCATTCAAGAAGTTACACATACAATGACAGAGTTAACTTTCTATGTGTTTTCATCTTTTTCATTTACATTTTCGATTTACACACAAATACTGGATATTTTCTAAATTCTTAATCTTATTGAGATTTTTTAATGCACTAAAGGGTTTTACTGTCGGCAGGAGGGGAAATAGATTAGGGATGAAAGTAATCATTAGGTTTCTTTCACTTTGTCTGTTTATTTGGAGTTGGCCTGACTCAATAAATAATAACCAAAGTGAATGGAAACATAGTGGAATTTGTGGGGAACAAAGAAAGAAATGTGCTTGATTTTGATTAAAAAATGAAGGCTACATGAGGGGACTTAATATAAAGAGGAAACTTTGAAAATAATATTTTTAAGAATAAAACAAACCACTGGACCATCTAAGAATGTGGTCTTTGTGGCACCTACTGTCTTTTGTTTTAATGGAAACTGCAAAATAAAATCATGTGTTCAGTGTAATGTTGCAAATTCTGCCCTGACACTGTTAAATCAGACACACAAAAACACCCCTGATCATCTCCAGGTTTGCCTTTGTCCCTTCACCGTCCCACGGGCTATGTGTGTTTGTGTGTGTCAGGGCCGATGTTCCTCTCATCTCCTTTACCCCTTTCCTTTTTTTCAAAATGGTAGGATCTCTCCCCCACAGTGGACTGGCCCGCCTGTTCAAGACATGTCCTTTTATACGTAA
Organism: Cheilinus undulatus; assembly: GCF_018320785.1. Lineage (NCBI taxonomy): Eukaryota > Metazoa > Chordata > Actinopteri > Labriformes > Labridae > Cheilinus > Cheilinus undulatus. The sequence goes on along the minus strand of NC_054868.1, from coordinate 27,292,566 downwards.
GTGGGCATGGCCTTGTCCCTGCAAAATGAAATGGGCCTGATGGGGAATGATTTTACATTAAATCAGGGGGCCTGGTGTTTTTCTTGACCATAAATGTGACCACAGAAATCTACAAATGCCACTTCCAAGGCCCCTGAGATTTTTTTTATGCCCATGTGTCTTACTTTTAGGTTGATTGAGTTATATGTGTCATAATATAATGAAATGTAAGTGAGGAACTTTAGAGAGAGAGGAGACACCTTTTTTTTTTTTTTTTTTTTTTAACCATTTTAGAAATTTTCAGCATTAATCACTTAATCTAACAGCTTACATTGCCCAGAAAAATGTTTTCCTGTATGTTAAAACCTTCACAGTTGGTTGTACAGTTTTGGCTGACAAAATCCTTAAAAGGTACCCGCATGATTACATATTAATATTCTATTTTTATCTGGATGTTCGGACGTGGCAAAGTGAAGAATCCGTATAAGATGGCACGTTGTTAGTTTTGATGAGGATGAAAACATATCTCATGCCAGTGGAGGTTTACAAGAGCTCAGATAGCTGAGAGTAAAATCTTTTCTGTGCCGACTTTAAAATGTCTGTTTCTTGAGACGACATTTTGGTGCACAGGAAAGTTCTGGATCTTTTGTCAACTTTTAAAAGTTTTTTTCTACAAGTTTAAGTTGGCCACAACTGTGTTAAATAACATTTAAGGTCACATGACAAGATTTTTAAAGTATACTTTTTGTCAAAAAAAAAGAAAAACAAACTCTGCTTTTCTACCTCCCATGATTGATACCTTTATCAAACTCATATATCCAATAGATGCCATTATATGTTTGTCAAACCATAAAGTCTGTGGGGATAAGTAAAAGCCATGACATTTAGGTCTTACATGTATTTAAATAGTTTTTTATGCTTATAACTCATGTGGAATCAGGTGGTGTATATGTTGCGTGTCTGTGTGTGTAAATGTGTCTTTTGTTTTAGAAAATTGGTCAGTGCTTTGATTATTTCTTTTATTATTTCCTCAGGAAGACGAGCGGTACTATTGATGTGATTGGGGGACAGACGGCCACCATCAGCAGGGTTGAGGGACGACGTAGACACAACCTAGATGGCAATAACATCCAGGTAAACAAGAGCAAGCCACACAGTCCATTTTTACAGGAATTACTCTTAATATATTACATTTTTTTCTCTGATTTAGTTAAAGAAAGAGCACTGACAGTGTGTCAACCTCTCCTGTTTGTTGTAGGTGATTGCTGAACAATCCGACTCTGAACAAACTCCAGCTAAAATTCCCACTTTCTTCCCTCCTGGACCGATCCCTCCAAATATACCCCCACCTCCTTTCCTTCCACCACCACCCACTGTCAGCGCTGCACCCCCCCTCATTCCTCCACCCAGTAAGTTAATCATGATCATAAATCTTCATTCTCTGCTTGTCTATTGATGCAGCTATTGTATCTCATCCTCTACTCACTATTTTTGAGTGCATTTATTCTCTTCTTCTTCTTTCTTCCACAGGGTTACCCATTACTGTCCCACCTCCTGGTTTTCCTCCTCCACCCAGCGGGCCCCCTCCTGCTATCATCCCCACTATGGACAGGTAGCACATGTGTTCACCTGCAAACCAAATGCTTTATTTTGTCAAAGCATTCAAAAAAATATATAATTTAAGCATACGCTGTGTTGATTTTGTTATTTAGAATCAGAAATGATAGAAGTAAAAATAAAAGAATAGGTGGAATTAACACTTTTGTTAGGCAACAACAGAAACAGAAGAGAACAAACACAGATTTTATGATGTCTGGCTTCATGTTGTCATTCCCTGGTTTTTGTTCATATGAACAACCCACATACAAACTGTAATACGTTTGTGTTTCCTTCTATATCCATAGTGGTCATCCAGGGGGTTATGATGGGCGCTCAGTCCCTCCATATCCATTCCCACAAGGTAAGAATCTGTACAATGAATCTAGTTTTCTGATAACTGAACAACCATCCAAACATGTTTTCAGGTTACCACTAAAAACTAGTTGGATAATTGACGTCTGAAATTTTACTGTCAAATAAAACATATCAGAATGGTTTAGTCTGCTTTGTAGTCTTGCTTTATGCTAAATGCAGTGCAATTAAGTCTTTTTTCATGACTTTTTTGAAACCTTTTAATGTTAAACTATGTTTTGTTTCCGTAATTACCCTTTCAGGAGGATACCCTCCACCTATGACTGGAGGCCCTCCTCCCTGGCCACCCATGATGGACAACTCTAAACCGTGGGATAACTATTACCGCCGAGATGACAAGAGAGACAAAGACAGAGAGAGGCCACGAGAGAGGACACATGAGCGGGAGAGGGAGCGGGAGCACAGCAGCCCATCAGCCATGGGCTACACCAGGTGAGAGGGACTAAAACTTGGACACAAACTGTTTTTCCCTTTTTGAGATGTACTTTTATGCTTCTGTAGAGTGGATAGAGTTTAAACATTGGGAGAGATAGTGGGGAATGATATGTAGGACAAGAGTCACAGGTCAGACTTGAACCCACACAAAAAGCACAAATCACATATTGTGATTATAACTCCTATTATTACAGACTCACCAAAGATGCCCTTTGTAGGTACTGGGATAATGAATAGCTTTTTTTTCTTTATCTTAAGTCTTATTGCTCCATTTCTATACATTGTTGCTCTTAAGTGCCTCTAAAAAAAGATAATTAACCCAAAAATAAATATCCCCATGAAAGTCCTATTTTAAGTCAGTTAGAGGATCATCTTGTGTTCATAAAGGCAAAGTTGGAGCTCTAAAATATTTTTTATTACTGCAATGTCGAAATCATTAAAATCTCGTTTTCTTTTAACTTCTGTAGCGAAGAGGAACGGTATCGTTATCGTGAGTACCAGGAACGAGCTTATGGAGAGCGACATCGTGACCGGTCAAGCCGAGAGAAAGAGGAGAGACACAGAGAGAGGCGGCACCGAGAGAAGGAAGAGGGACGCCATAAGTCCTCTCGCAGGTATCTGCAATTCACCGAACCACTTCACCTGATACAGTTGTTTTCTTATTTTACCTCGGTAAGTGTTGCTCTCTATAGAAGGTCTGCCAAGACTTAGGTTTGACTTGCCATTTTAAGAGCTTTAAGGTGAGAGTTATTACAAGCTAGCACAATGAGCATGCCACACATTAGTATTTCTCTTCTGTGTTTAAGTTGGTTAGATATATTGTGAGACTAAAGGACAATGTTATAGCTCGTTTGTGTTCTATGTATGAGATGCATACGGATACAGGCAGAGGTTTCTATCCCTACTATGTGTTAATTTCATTTGTATTTCTGCATTTTACTCAAAACTGATAGATACGGAATGAATGTAGCAACACCACTGGTAACTGTAGGGGCAGTGTTGAGTAAATGTAGCCAAAAGTTCAAGCCAGCGCAGCAAAACACAAAGAAGAAGAATGCTTGGATAAATGGCCAAACTTTACCGAAACTTTCTGAGGAAATATTGCTGAGTATTGAGTGAGTTTTTAGAAACTACAAGCATATATAGAGTTTTGATGATCCATGTGAGATGGTGACCTCTTGCGTATTTTTAAAAAAAAAATAAACACCCTAGTGTAACAGATGAGAGTATGTGGGCAGCGACAGCTGTAGGGTTTTAAATGCACAGGTCTATTGTAGCATGTAAAGGTAGCATAAATGAGCCTGTAGCAGGTCTGTCCTGCTTTTAATTGATTTAAGGAAATTTTATCCTGAAAGCTCCCAGCTAATGCTTAGTCAGATTGCATTAAACTAGATAAAATCATGTGCTAGTCCTCAGACTTTTCATGTAAGTAATAATTAAATTATTTCATATGTTTATTGTGTAATGCTAAAAGCGTGAAATATGAAGTTTAATAGTGGATTTTTGCAACACCATCGTCAGTGGTTAAACACGTGCTGTACTTTAGTGCACTAGAGGCCAAACTGATGCCACTGATAGCTGAATCTCCAAGCCACTATGGTGAGTAAATAAAAGTTGTGTAATAGTGATTTGTGACACACAACAGCCCCGTTTGTGTCCTGTCACCAGCCTGTTTTTGCTCTGACATTAAGAGCAGACAGGTAACAAACCAAGTTTGAGTGAGTGTACTATAGCAACATAAAATGAATGTGCTCACTCTGCAAAGCTTCTCCATCGGCCGGTCTGTGGCTTTAACACAAGCTGTAAGCTGCAGTGCATTGACTCAGTTTTTCTTGAGCCCAGTGCTGCAGCGGTTTGTATTATAACGGCTAAAACAACTGTTTAAAGGTGTGTTTTATGCATGACTTTCTTGTCTAAAAGCTGACGGAGACACTTTGCAAAATATACACACTTGCTGCATGTTGCTGTTATTGCACACATTAAACTTGGAGAGGAAACACATTTTACCTCACTGCTGCATTTCATGTTAATTACACTGACACAAACAAGTGATGTTTAGCTAGTTACCTGGCTGCTCATGCAACGAAACATGCTGATGACGGGACTCAAACTGAGATGTTACGCTAGTGGTGGCATCAGTTATGCTTTGTAAGTTCACTAACACTAAACTAGCATTTAAATTGATGATGACTGTGTTGCTAATATTTTAGTGATGATGGTACCTTAGAAATCCCCTCTGTCTTTAAAAGTGCACTGTATTTAGCCATTAATTTACATTTAAAGCAATTCTACTACCTCATTTTAAACTTGGGTTAGCTTTATAACCAAACAAGCTGCAACTTTTCTAGATTATACCAGGGAAAGGTGCAAGTGAGGGCTCTTAATTCAAGTCAGTTTAAAGGATGATGCGGCTTTTTGTCTATCCCAGATTTTGAGTGCTTTTGTGTTTATTGTATGTGTTGTGTAAGCACAGGTAGATTGACAGGTGAAGCAGCAACAGTATTAAAATTTCTTTCTTTTTCTTAATCTCTCTTTTACTCAACACCTATTCCCTTTTCTCTAATTGTCTATCCTCTAAACCTTATGCTCCCTCTTTATTTCACTGAATCTTTCCTTCTGTCACCCATTAATCTTTTTCACTGTCCCTCCTGCTACCCCTATATATCCCTTTACCCATTGTCTCCCCTTTCTGCTCTTTACTGTCCATCTTATATCTTTCCCTCCTCGCCTTTCCCACCCTCCCCACACGTTCGTCCTTTTCTCCTTTCATTAGTAGCAGTAGCAGAAGGAGACACGACAGCGAGGAGGGTGACAGCCATCGGAGGCACAAACACAAGAAGAGCAAGAGGACCAAGGAGGGCAAAGAAGCCAGCGAGGATATGGGCGCAGACCAGGAGAACCAGGAGGCTATGGAGTAGTGTTCACCTCCTCTGGTTTCTCTTACCTCTGTCTGTCTGCCTTACTGAGTCTCCTGTCGAAGTGAAAAAAATGAATATGAGAAATTGACCAACAAAACCAGGAAGTCACAGAGTGATCGATGCATCTTGTCACTGCCCTCTCCATCAATCTTAATCCTCCATCCTGCTGTCTTTGATCCTCACCATCACTGCAGACGAAGGATGAAGAAGCAGATTAGGAGATGAGGGACGGTTGGATTTGTCCTTTTTACTCTTGATCTTTCCAACTCTACTTGACATGTGACAGTGCATCAATCAGTCTTTAACCTCCACTCCATTCTGACCCTCCTCTGCACTGTAACAATTAGGTCCTGCTCAGGATGATCAGCAGATTCAGATCTTTTCTGTCATTTGTTTGTTTGATGTCCTTTTGTTCTTGTCATGTTAGAACACATCCATAGAGCTCTCAGTTGAAGTTGAATTAAAACACACTTTTGATAAAGCCTGTTTTTTTCATTTTATGTGGATAAAAAGTGATTTTGAGTGAGATATTTTGATTGTCCCAGCATTTATCTGAATATTCTACCCAGTATGTAATTTTTAAATGTGTGTCCTCGGCTTCAAAATTTGGTTATGCTATTATTAACCCTCCGGAATATTTAAATTCATTGTGCAGAGTAATGGAGGTGCTAAAGTTGACACTACAAATCTATCTTCACAGTCATCCAAAAGTTTTAAACCCTTTTGGCTGACACCAAACTTCTTAGTTTGGACAGACTGTGCCCAGCTATTTTAAGATGGTTCAAACTTATCAATCAATTTTTATTCTGTATTTTTGGCTGAAACAGAAAAGAGGGAGTATTATATTATCAGTGTTTGAAATTTTGTTATCGATTATTTTGGGCCATTTCCCCTTAACTTTTGACAGGACAGCTGAAGAGAGATCGGAAATTTGGGAAGACATGCACCAAACAGCACCAGGATATGGATTTAATCCTACGATCTTGCCTCAGGGTGCTGACTCTACCAACTGAGCTAAACTCCACCCTGGTGATTTGATTTTAGGAGACTTCAGCGGTCAGAATTATCCCAGGAGAACTTTTAAGGGTGCAAAATGTCTTTACCGAAGCCTATTTTAAAAAAAAAAATTTGAATCTGAATTTCTGGGATTAATATTTTTCCTTCTTATAAATAACTGTTGAAAGAGAGAGGTAATCTGACATGCTCATTAAAAATAAACATTTATACATGTGCATACAGTACATTTGGATTAAAGGTACTGAAAGTCTGCACAGCAGAAAGAAGAAAACTGAGCACTTCTTTATTCTTCAAATATAAATCGAAAAAGGCATGCATAATAATATTGACTGGAGGACATTTAATATATTCAAGAAAACATTTCTACATTAAAAAAAATCTGAGTATGCTCTGTGGTCAAATTAGTTCCTAATATTCTCTTTGCAGAAATGCATGAACCTTTTTGGTATGGCTGCATTGATATATAAGAGTCAGCAACAGCGGCTAAGCTCCTTATGTGATCGGCTATAGATTCCCACCATTCCTCAAACGGGTCAAAGTCTCTGGAGTGTTTGCTGAAGTTACATCAGCTCACAGCAGAGAGGATATATGCCAGTGACACAGGGGAGACTGGTGATTAAAAGAAGGCGGTGAAGATTGAGAAGGACCTGAGAAAGCTGAGTGTTGAAGACAACCCAGCAGTGTCTTACAAAGGAGCCATCTAGAGGATGAAGATGTATGTAGCTGCTGCTATTGTGTTGCTGTGTCTTCTCTCACTGGGACAGTCAGCTCCACAGGCCAGTTGTGACAGTCTGGTCAAACCGATTACAATCAGCAGTGAAGAAGTAAGTTCATGTCTGCTGTTTTATTAAGTATATTTAATTACAGCCCAGGTACTTGCTTTGTTTTCAAGGTCAGCCAACTCTCCATACAGGATTTAAACAGAGTTAGATTTAAAAAAAAGGTTGGTATTTGTAATTTGAGTGCAGTAGAGTAAAAACTGGCCAGTTTACTGATGTAATGACTCCAGCAAGTCTGTCATCTGTTGCATAAGGCTGATCAGCTGAGCAGACTAGAGAATGAACTGAAGCCCAGAAATATGCCAGTGTTTACATAAACTCTACTGACTCCAGTTATGCAAACATGGAAAACAAGTGAACACCCTGACTCTGAAACTTTTTCTTTTTCTTTCATCCATTGTTTTTCTTTTTTTGCTGGAAACCTCATGCAGAAAAAACAAGAATTCCTGTGCTACTTTGACATTCCTCATCTTTAGTGTTATAAAGTTAACAAAACCAGTCTAATATACTCTGAGATATGCTGAGTAGTTGAACAAGCTTACAAAAATTAAAGCCTACATCCCAACTTTCTGTAAATACTTGACTGATAGAAAAGCACTGTTAGGGATGTTGGTCAGCAGATTTCCGAGGGGCCCTGGTCCATCCTGGCTACTAGGGCTGGTTCTGAGTATGGCGATATACTGTAGGTGGTCGCCCAGGGTGCCACATTGAAGGTGGCACTGACATGAGCCCTGAACATTTTGAATGAAGCACCAACATTACAGTCAACTCCTGAGCTTCATTCTATAACCCCTGCATCCCTTAGTTTAGCTGCTTTATTTAAGTTCCCTGGAAAGACGACAGTTAAAGGAAATACATTACAGAATACAGGAAGAAACACTGAGATGTTGTGTATTTTGTGGTGCTGCAGATGTTGGGGAGATGGCTGTACATCGGTGGGAGCTCTGACCTTCCAGGAAGTCGCTCTCTGGCTCACCTGATGACCAGCGTCTGGTTGGACATCACGGCAACCTCCCAGAGCAACGTCCTCAGTCTTTTCCAGACCCAGAAAATGTAATCCTACTACTACTACTAAATCACACTACAGGCTACATGCTTCTGATGTTTGAAGTAAAAAAGACGAATCCATCAGATTATAGGGTACTTCTTCTTCTATTTATTATAATTTATTGAGATGCATCCCAATGAGTACATCAAATTCCCATGGTAATACAAAATCATGGCTGTGCATTTGAACCTTTTTATAGTGTCAGTTTCTATCCCTAACTCATATGATTGGTGACAGAGTCAGATTACAACCACCGATAGTGGGTGGACAATACCTAATGCAGGCTTTCAGAATTACCAAGCATTGCTCTGTATGTTCCTGTGCTACACAACTTTCATTTTTGCCTTCACAGATATGGCAGATGTTCCAGCTTAATTTACAATGTGACGTTTGAAAACAGTGCAATGTTAATTGGTAAGTTGTGATTTTTTTTGTCTCTAAAGTAGTACCATACTGTATTTTGTAGAAATGAAGGACACAAAATTAAAATATAAAAAACATGAAGTACTCTGCCCTAAGACCCAAAGATTTCACTTTAGTAGCTTTTTAAGGTTGCGATCTGCCATTTTCTTTAACGCCAAATTAGCAAAGCTTTTACCAGTAAATCTAAAGAAGGTGCCCAGGTTTAAAAAAAGTCCTCAGCTTTGCACTTGAATCTGTGAAGATATTCCATTGGTATTAGATCAGAGAACAGTTTATGCCAGCCTAAGGTTATGAGTGGATCATCATCAATCCATCTGAGTGATATTTTTTCACGAGCAGCAAATGTAAGGATACCACACAACCTCCTTCAATGACACCCTTTGACCTGAGGAATAGTTAAACCCAGGAGCAAAGACTTAGGGCATCCCTTCAGGTTAAAAAAGGTAATGACCTGAACTCCAAAAACCAGTAGCTGATGCCATGTTTAAAATAACCACTCCTTTTCTAACGTCCATGGAATAAACACTCTAAAACTCCCCCTCAGGATCTTCTTGTGATATTTGTTGTGTTTTGGTACTTTCACCACAGAGCAACCTTTTTACCTCAAAGAAGTCTACCTGCCAACTGACTGCCCTGACTGTCTGGTTGTTTATGAAGAAATCATCTCTGGAACAGATACTTTCAGAAGTCTTCTACTGTTTAGTGAGGAAAAAATACAAAACGAAACCTCGTCTAACTTTATAAAATGATTTTATCTGTCTCTAATAAAATGTTTGACATCTTTATTTTCAGGCAAACGTAATAGCGTCTCACCAGCTGATGTAGAAATGCTAAAGAAACAGGCAGTTTGTCTCCAGATGCCATCAGTTCTCATGGTAGACACAAATGAAGGTAAAAATGGATAACTTTGATAGTTTCATCTCCAGTTTTCTAATCCTGTCTTATCACAAGGCACAGTATTTGTGACCCATCTGTCTGATCTGTATTTATACAGAAACCTGCCCAGACAACATCAATCCATCAGAGGGGATCAGTGCCTTCGACAAGTTATTACAGGCCAAAACAGGACACCGATTTGCAAGAATCCTGGATACTATATTTGATTGGTTTGTGAACTGATAAGTGTTGATCCATGCCACTATTCATTTTTTGTTGCTAAAGTCTTTAATTGTCCCACAATACTTGAGGCAGGTGTGATAATAATGTTTGATTAAATGAAAGCACTGAAACAGATGACTATCCTTACTATTTTAATAAGTGGTTTTGCAGGTTTTACTGGCTTCACTACTGTCAAATAGTAAATTTTCAATGTCACACATTATTAGATAAACTAAGCACAAAAGTAAAGAATTTTGTGTTTGGTGGATTATTTCTTTGTTGTTACAGTGCTTCTTGGCAATAAATCTTACAATGTTGGAAAGTCTTTTTATTTTCATTTTAAATGGTGCCACATTTGTAAGGAAGATGCAATGGTGTGATGAGCAGCAGAGCTGAGTATGTTGGTTGCACCCATGAAATTTTGCCGAATCTTCTCAGTACAGGACCAAGGTTGATGTTGCCAGTGCCGAACTGGCTTAAGTTCCCATATCTGACCTGACCTGAAGATTTGCACTGGTCATGCTACATAAACATTATAACCTCTTCCCTCTAAATCCTGTTTAATTTTGAACCAACTGTGTTTATGCATTCATGTGTAAGATTTCACAGAGAAAGCAATTCAAAATGAATCATGCTGGGATGCAAGAGTGGAGTGGCAGCTCGACTTCATGCCCTTTTCCGAAACATCATGGTGTGGCACTGCTCCTCACAGTCGGTAATGTCATGAAAGAACCTGAAGCCAAATCATTTCAAAATCCTCATGGACAAACTATACGCACTTTACAACACGTCCACCAAAAACTGACTGGAGTTAAAAGAACCTGCAGAGGATGCATCGAGCGGCAGGGCCTCCCTCAAGCATCTTCCCATGCTAAAGAATTTAGGAAAATGTATGATGCTCTTCAAGAACTGTCAGAGCTGTCCTTCTGAGTCAAAAAAAGACACCACCATGAGTGCCCATAAATCTATTTGCCAGGAGATTAGGGTGTTGGAGGCAATGTCTGGGCACCCAGGCCATCACAGCCAGCTGAGCCAGAGAGGAATAGAAGAGAATATTTTTAAGGTGTCCCACTACAAATAGGTCGACCCAGCGACAAAACTTTGGACCAGAAAGCACTGACAGCTGTCGGAGAGATAGTGGTGGAGAGTGAGACACGCTGCGTCTATGGGTGATTTGTATGTGTCTCTCTCCAGCTGATTCTTTACTTAACAATCAGGTTAAAAGGTTGTTTGCAGTCAAATGATCTTATTGGCCTGTTGCAAAGGGCACTGATCATTTTTAATGTATTTTGTGATTTTTTTGTCTTCCTCTTAACACTCAGTCTGTATTCTGGGTCCTAAGTTTTACAAATTAAGCACTGCCTTTAACAGTGAAACAATTTTACAGCTTTCCCTGTATGCTTGGGGTCATTGTCTTGCTGGAAAATAAATCTTTTCCTATGCCGTAATTTTGTTGCAGACTGAACAAGACCGTCCTGATATTTGTCTGAATTCATTTTACCACTACCTTTACAAGCCTTCCAAGCAACGCCAAGAAGCATACCCACAGCATGCTGCTGCCACCACTGTGCTAATGTAAGTTTTTTTCAGCAGTGGCTTTCTTTTTGCCAATCTCTTATAAAACTTAGATCGGTGAAGAACCCAGGCAACAGTTGTTGTATTCAAAGTCTCTCTCGTCTCAGCTGCTGAAGCTTGTAACTGCTTCAGAGTAGTCACAGGTGACTTGGTGGCCTTTCTCACTTCTCTCAAAAGTCACATGTGCCATATTCCTTTGATTTCTTGATAATGGGTTAGAATGAACTCCAAGGGATGTTCAGTGCCTTGGAAATTTTTTCATATCCATCCCCTGACTTTACTTTTTTCTCTGAGTTGCTTGGAGTGTACTTTTGTCTTCATGGTGCAATTGTAGCCAGGAATACTTATTAACCAGTGACTGGACCTTCCAGACGCATAGTCTCTATACTAGAATCACTTGAGAAACATTCACTCTACTCAGCTGATCCCCGTTTCACTAACTGTGATACCACTAGCACCAACTGGCTGGATCTTTGTTGAATTAGGCCAGTCGCTTTGATTGGGGGTGAATATTTATGCAGTCATTTATTTCAACTTAAATATTTTTGTTTAACTGACTTCACTTTATAGAAATCGGTTTTCCCTTTAGTGAAGCACTGTTGCCTCACATCAAGCAAGTTCACTTCTAGGTCAGGGCCTCTCTGTGCATGTTTTAATGAATGTGTGGGTTCTTTCTGGGTACTCCAATTTCCTCGCACCACCAAAGACATGCTTGTTAGGTCAGTTGAAGACTCTAAATTGGCTGTAGGAGTGAGTGGGGGTGGTTTGGCTTGGTTGTTTGTCTCTGTATGCCAGCCCTGCAATTGACTGGCAGCCAGTTCAGGTGTACCCTGCCTCTCGCCCAACGACAGCTGGAAAAGGCTCCAGCCCTCTGTGACCTTGTTCAGGATAAGTGTGGTAGAAGATGGATGGATAGATGTTTTCACTTTTAGATTAAAGAGGTTTTTTAAGGGGTTAAAAAAGCCAAATTACATTGACCATGATTTATTTTTAAAATAACTAAAAGGGTAAAACATCCTCGGGGTAAATACTTTTTAAAGGGCCTCTAACAGGATCTAAGCTCCTTATGTGATCGGCTATAGATTCCCACCATTCCTCTAACAGGTCAAAGTCTCCTCCCTGGACTGTTTACTGAAGTTACATCAACTCACAGCAAAGAGGATTCTTGCTGGTAACATGGAGGAGATAGATGACTTGAATAAGGCAGGGAAGATTGAGAAGAACATAAAAGCTGAGTGTTGAAGACAATCCAGCAGTCTCACACAAAAAGGAGCAACCAGCCATCTAGGGGATGAAGATGTGTGCTGCTGCACTGCTGCATTTCTTGATAATGGATTAAACTGCACTCCAAGGGATATTCAGTGCCTTGCCATTTTTTTCATATCCATCCCCTGACTTATACTTTCATTAACCTTTTCTCTGAGTTGCTTGGAGTTTTCCTTTGTCTTCATGGTGCAATGGTAGCCAGGAATACTGATTAACTAGTGACTGGAACTTCCAGACACAGGAGTCTTTATTCTACAGTCACTTGAGACACACTTCACTTCACTGCACTCAGGTGATCCCAATTTCAGTAATTGTGAGTATAATGTCATTATTTTTTTCTTTAAAGTAGCACCATACTAAATTTTGAAGATGTTTAATGTTTAAACCAGCATGCCTTCAACCTGTTTTTTTTTCTAACAGCCAGCTGGAGTGACTCTACCAATTTAAGATGGAAATATATTGAAGTCTATGTTGATTACCCCCTCTTCTCATGAGAATTCAAGATGGAGTAACTTTTCCCCTACCCATATTTGAGCTGGCTCTCTGAGAAGTCAGAAATAAATCAAGCATAACATTCAACCACTAAAACTAATGTTTCTGTTCAGAAATGCAAGTAAATAACTATAATTTGACATATTAATCAAGAAATAATAATGTGCTTTACTATTTTTTCAGTTTTTTTGTAAATCAGTAAATTTGAACATTCATGGATAACAATAATAATTATATTTTAGCATTAAAAATATCATTTGGGTTAAAGAGCTCCTACATATTGGTGTATTAACCATTGCAGAAACAAAAAATGATTTTGGTAATTACCAATGCTGTTAATTTAGGGCAGCTGTGGCATAAACCTTACTTTCGGTAGTAGTCTAATAAATTTGTGAAATCATCACTTTCTATTTTCTTTATACAAATGTACAACCAGAGTATTTAATGACGAGTTGTTTCATACAACTTTCATACAACTTCCCAACAGTGACTGTGACATGTATGGGCTCCTCTGAGCCCATAACACAAAGGGTAAAGTCAAAGTCCTTAGCTCTCCCTTTTGGAGATTTCCCATGAGGAAAAAATATCTTCTTCCCATTCTCTAAAATTTTGTTTGCAGTGTCATCTTTTCTGACGATCTCTCTTGTGCCCCCACAGTTGGTCGTCTAACCTGCTTGAAATAACCATCTTGATAATTCATCCAACCCACTTCTATTTTTTATGTTTTTCGTTCAGCATTCCTGTTTCCTACACCCAGTCCTTGGCAAGTATGACTTGCAGAGATCTTTTTCCTCTCTGCATTCCTCCCAGCTTCTGGTGAGGATGAGCCAGTCCAATTTTTGGCAAATACACATTTTCCTAAATGAGGAATATACTTCGACAGAGTTTCCTCATCCTCATCCATCATTCTGACATCTTGGGCCACCTGCAAAAATTGAAAAATAAAAATTTGAGTTAAAGTCACAAGTATCAGAGAATAAGCCCTCAAACCCCTGTGCACATCAGGATACATTGCAGTCACAGCCTCGTTATACATTATCAACAGGATGTTTTGGCCAATCCTAGAGTTTAATCTAAACCAAATGCCAGTTTTCTGATAGGATTCAACTCATAAAATGGATACTGTTTCATTAGAATATGAAGGTTTTTCAAGTTTTTCATCTAATTGAATTGTTAAAATTTTATTTGAGCCTGCATTGGTTCTGTGATACAGAGGAGAGGGGGTGGGGGAAAGGGGAGTGTCTAAATGAAAATCTAAAAAAACAAATTTAGGTTGGATAAATTGATGACAGACCAAAATTAATGCACTGACTTTGAGGAAGATCCTGGCACCTGCTGGTTTACAGGCTGTAATTGGTATCACCATGGTTATGATGAAAAGTAACCTTTGTATCACCTTTAACTGTCCATTAATTTTTATTATTGACCTTGAAAATTTTGAGGAGCATGTCACTACATTGTGTTTTTTTTTTGTTTGTTTGTTTTTTACAAACAGTGGTTATTATTCAGGCATATGGTTATCACAACTTAACTTTACAATGTACCATGATCTTCCTCACCTTTATATCCCCCCCATTTGGCTGGGCCCCAGAAAGCTCTCCCCTTTTTCCCCCCCTTATGGGCGGCCCTGGTCTCAATATGTTGATGTGGGGTGATGGTGGGTCCTGACTCTAGGCCAATTGAGAACTACAGGCCTAACTGATCTAAAAATTATCTTTTAACTTTACTCTAATTGAGAGGACTATCCTTTGAGGTAGCACTAGCTTGATTTAAATTCTTGAAGTCATAGATATAGTGTTATCCCCTAAGTTTTGCTGAATATTTGTCACAACATTTTGAATCTGAATTCCTCATTGATTCCACAGAAGGCAATACAAACTCTAACAAATAAGTAACAAGAAATAAAAGCAAGTATCAGCATGTAACTTCAAATCTTAGAGGGCCAATAGGTCACTTAATTGGCTCTCCACATTTTACCATTTTGAACAGGAATGAGGAATTTCAAACTGAATTCACCTTTTTATACCCAAATTTGAGCTGGCTCACTTGGCTTCTCTGAGAAGCCAGAAATTAATCAAGCATAACATTCAACCAAATCAGCAACAAGAAATAAAAGTATCAGCATGTAACTTCAAATCTTAGAGGGCCAATAGGTCACTTAATTGGTCTCAGTTTCCTGGCACTAATTGCTTAAACAACCTACAAAGAAATGATGAAATCTCCTCTGATCACTGCTTTACTGCTCTTATGTTAAAGATATGTACAGGGTGAAACCTGATCCTGCATCTGTGTGAAGTTCGTTGCCATGCTGCATGTATTGCATGTGTCAGGACATGTGTGTGTTTGTTCATGTTCAATGACCTGAGCAGAGGTAAGAAAGTGTCACCGTATGTGTGTGACTGACACATGTCATTAGCTGTGTAACGCAGTAAGCTTCAGTGTGTATGTGATGTGTGTGTTGTGTGTGTTGTGGTCATGTACACAAGTGGATAAGGCTGTGGGCATCACCTTTCTCCAAGGACCTGTGTGCTATGTGATACCTCAGAGCTCCTGTGTGTTTCAGTGTGAGAGAGTGATAGCCCCAGGTCCTGTTCCAGCACAGCGATCCCCCTCACACAGACACGGTGACAGAGGAGAACTGCGACTAATACTTATCGAAGCATCCAGAGTTTCTGACAGGATGTAAGATTTTGGGATTTTTCCGTCGTCCTGGTTGGGGGGAGAATGGAGATCAGAGTGACATTCTGGATTTGGTGCCAGGCTGTTTGAGGATTGCTGAATAATTGATCTCTCAGCTTGTGACTGGTTGAAAATGAGGAAGGCAGCGCTGATGGTTTGGATCAGTCTTTTTCTGCAAGGTCAGTTCTGCAGACATTAATTTTGTGACTAGTTTACTTTTTCTAGTCCCCTGACATCTATCAGTTTTATTCTCTGCTCTCAGTTTCCCATGGTGCTCAGGGTCATTATGCCCGCAAACTTCTGAATGACCTGATGGAGGACTACTCCAATGCTCTGAGACCAGTGGAGGACACAGACAAAGCCCTCAATGTGTCCCTGCAGATCACGCTGTCCCAAATCAAAGATATGGTGAGTTGAGAGAATAGCATGTCGTTCCACCATATTCATTTAAAAGTGACATATAGAGTTAAAAGCCAAGGCACTCTGTGAAAAAAATTAGAAAACCTACAGTCAGCTGGCTGTTTCATGATGGAGTTATTAAAACAGAACCTTGTAAGAAATAGGCTGAATGTCAATATCACCCTCTTGGATGTTTTACCCTTTTATAAATTTTATTGATTACATAAATCTATCAGTAATGTCAATTAAACAAAAAATATGTGATTGGAAATAAATGAGTGCATAAATATTCACCCCTTTTCAAGTCAGTATTTAGTAGATGCACCTTTGGCTGCAATCACAGCACTGAGTCTGTGTGCATAGGTCTCAATCAGGCTCGCAAATCTGGACACTGTAATTTTACTCCATTCTTCCTCACAAACTGCTCAAGCTCTGTCAAATTGCATGGGGATTAGGCATGAACAGCCTTTTTCAAGTCCAGCCAATAATTCTCTGTTGATTGAGGTCTAGGCTTTGACTCAGAAACTCCAGAATATCACTTTGCTGTCTTTGACCCCTTTCTGTGTAGCTTTTGCTGTATTCTTCGTGTCATTGTCTTGCTGGAAAATAAATCTTCTCCCAAGCCATAGTTCTTTGTATACTAAACAAGATTGACCTCCAAGATTTTCCTATATTTTGCTGTATTCATTTTACCCTCTATCTTTACAAGTCTTCCCAGGCTGGCTGCTGAAAAGCATCCCCACAGCATGATGCTGGCACCACTGTGCTTCACAGTAGGGCTGGTGTGTTTGTGATGATGTGCTGTGTTTAGTTTCTGTCAACCTTAGCATCTTGCTGTTGGCCCAAAAGCACTATTTGGGTCCCATCAGACCAAAAAAACTTTCTTCTACTTGAACACGGAGTCTCCCGCATGACTTTTGGTGAATTCTAGTCAAGATTTAAAATGAGCTTTCCCGAGCAACAACTGTTGTATTCAGAGTCTCTCCCATCTCAGCTGCTGAAGTTTGCGACTCCTTCAGAGAAGTAGTAGGGGTCTTGGTGGCCTCTCTCACTTGTCTCCTTACACAGACACTCTGGTTGGGAAGATGGCCTGATTAACACATGTGCCACATACCTTCCATTTCTTGATGATGTATTTAGGGTTTTTTTAGGGGATGTTCAGTGCCTTGGAAATGTTTTTGTATCCATCCCCTGACTTACACTTTTCAATGACCTTTTCTCTGAGTTGCTTGGAGTGTTCTTTTGTCTTCATGGTGTAATGGTAGCCAAGAACACTGATTAACCAGTGACTGGACCTTCGGGACATAGGTGTCTTTATGCTAAAATCACTTGAAACACATTCACTTTACTCAGGTGATCTTTATTTCAGTAACTGTGAGATTACCAGCACCAGTTGGCAGGACATCTGTTGAATTAGGTCAGTCACTTAAAAGACGGTGGATATTTATACAGTCACTTATTTTACATTACATTCTTTTATTATTAAATTGAAATTACTTTATATGTTTTTCATTTAAGTCATCTGATAAATCAATATTTTTACAAAACAAAACAAAACAAAACAAAACAAAACAAAACACAAAGACTCTTGTTAGAACACCATCTCTTGATCAGCTGCATTTTTAAATGAAGTCACAAGTTAACCCGGTCACTAAGCCAATATACTAGGAGTTTATTGGCAGGTAGTCTATGTATCTAGCCTAAAGCTCTAGTGAGAAAATGTTGGTTTGTGTTGATTTTGTTGCCCCCTGTGGGCTAAGTGGTATCTCTTGCTCCTTTGCTGAGCTTGTCCTTTATACAAATGTAGACAAAAAATGCTAACCTGCTGTTTTAACCGACAAATATGTTGCTCTTTTTTTAATATAAGTTTGAAATTTGAAAACAAAAAGGATGTCCAACATTTACCTCTTAGCAGCTATGCTACAGGCCATAAAATAACTATGAACATATTTAGTCTCCCATCTAGATTCTAATGGATGAAAAATCCTGTTTTAGCATATAATTGCTCTAAATAGCATAATGCTGAGGAAAAAAATGTAGATTTAAAAATCTGTATCAAATTCTCCCCGAGTAATTTATGTCTGCGTGTGTGGTTGTTTGTTAAGGATGAGAGGAACCAGGTGCTGACCACATACCTGTGGATCAGACAGGTCTGGCATGATGCATATCTGAAATGGAATAAGGAGGACTATGATGATCTGGAGATGATAAACATCCCCAGTGACCTAGTCTGGAAGCCGGACATCGTCCTCTACAACAAGTCAGTAACAGCAGACAAACAGAGAAGAATGAGGTGAGTAAACACATGGGTGTACAGATATATCCTTTCCTCTCTTTGTCTCTCTAGAGCAGATGAGGAGTCTGGAGGTGCACCCAGCACTAATGTGAAGCTACGATATAACGGAGAGATTATCTGGGACTCACCTGCGATCACAAAGAGCACATGTGTGGTTGATGTTTCCTACTTCCCCTTTGACTGGCAACAGTGCAACCTTACCTTTGGCTCCTGGACATACAACGGCAACCAGGTGTGTCTGAGTGGGGAGGAGACAGGGGACAAGCTGAGGAGATCAAAACTTCTGTCTTGTTTGAATCTATTCAGGCCTTTTTCATCTGTATATTTGAATGTGGTAAATAATAACATTACTTAGAAGTGGTATTCTGTCCAAATCCTTCAATAACAGTCTCTTTGAATTTTTTTCCTTTTATTTAACCTCCTCTTTGTCAGTGATCACTAGGAAGTTCTGCAACATCCAGATCATCCATGTGGCAGTGCTAAATGCAGACATTATTCAAACAAAGCATAAACAGCCTCGAAATACTCTCTAAAGATCCAGAGAATATTCAGTGTATTTACCCCTTATTACAACTGTTGCACAGGAAAAGACAATTCTTTTAACCAATCAATGGACAGCAGTGTGTCCAGCTTCACCCTTTAAGGCCTGATAGATTCTTTGCAGATGCAGCAGATAACTCCCTTGGGGGGCAAGAATTGATTTCTGCATAGAGAAACACTACCATAATGCCATGTTTTGAGCCATTTACGACTATGCCAAGCATTCAAAGTGCAAGAAAAACAACCTTTATTCTTCACTTACTTTTGTGTCCCCAAAGTGCTGAAGTATTCAGGCAAAAATGAAAAGTGTTTTGTAGAACAGACTCGTTTCTTGACAGCACTTTATCACTCAGCTTCTTATACGTTTTTTTTGATTGATAGTCTATCACTGTTTCAATTAAAAGCATGTTTGTGACAAAATAAGGATTTTTTAAAGGGGCCCCTTTAAAGTTAAAGGGGCTTGGGTATCCTTTTAGCTCAGTACAAGACTCCTCAACACTCATGTCTTCCTTTATCTGGCTAGAGGGTCTGGAGGACTGAGTAATTTGTGATACTGATCACCTTCACGCCAGGTAAATTGGTTAAACTGTGGAAAAAAAATCACTTTTTGTAAAGTGTAGGGATCATACTCAATGTGTGTAGAAATTTTCTGGTGATAATAGCAAAGCACAGGTCCAGTTAGAGTTGTAAAGTAACAACTTTCTTCTGTTCTCATTAATTCCTTATGGCTGTCCCCCACTTCCTGCCTCCCAACAGGCTTTCAGAATCACATGACTGCAAAGAACCTATATGCTTGGTCAACAGAATGTGGTCAAAAAAAGAGGACAGTATGGTTGGGCTACTTTGGTACCTTTCCAAACTTTTGTCAGTGGAAAAACACACATAATTGCAAACTGCACAAAACTGAGCTGAATGGGTGGAAACAGCTAAAGTCAGGAGTTTAAGTAGACCAAATAAAGGAGCTAAAAGAGAATGAATAAGATTGATCAATCAATAATAAATAA
This sequence comes from Cheilinus undulatus, assembly GCF_018320785.1. Lineage (NCBI taxonomy): Eukaryota > Metazoa > Chordata > Actinopteri > Labriformes > Labridae > Cheilinus > Cheilinus undulatus. The sequence goes on along the minus strand of NC_054868.1, from coordinate 27,272,647 downwards.
AACAAACCTGATTATAAATGAATAATGGTGTTGCTCAGTAGCTGATGGATGTGTTATTGAGTATTGTCCAGATGTTCCTCTCAATTTAGAAATGTTTTATTTGAATACGACTTGTTTCTCTCACAGTTATAAATTAGTCATAATTTTCCAACCAGGATTTTTAAAAAAGCATGACGGATAATGTAAAAGGTATGTTTATCCAAATTTTAAAAATACATTTTGTAACTCTTACAACCTTTCTGAACATTTGAGACACACAAAAGTGACAGAGCATGTTTTTGTCTGATCCACATTTTTTTTGAATATTGGTTTCCATGTTCTACATTTAGTAGAACAGACTCCATATTGTTTACACAGAAGTTATAGTGTCTGTTTGCTTATCTCAGAGCATGTAATCAGTAAGGCTTGTGTACCTAACTGCCTATAGACCAGTCTGTAATTATCTACTCTTACTTTGACCCCAGCTGACATAGTCAGACACTGGAAGGGTGAATAAATTATAGCATCTGTTCCGAAACATCTAAATAGATTTTTACAAAAAAAAATAGTTTTTCATTTTTTGGTTATTGTTTTAATACAATCGAAAAATATTTGATTATGTTTTGAATGTAAACATGTGTGTCCTCTCCACAGGTGGACATCAGTCTTGGCATGGACAGTGGAGACCTGTCTGACTTTGTGGAGAACGTGGAGTGGGAGTGTCACGGCATGCCCGCAGTTAGAAATGTCATGATGTACGGCTGCTGCTCTGACCCTTACACTGAAATCACCTACACCCTGCTCCTGAAGCGTCGCTCCTCCTTCTACATCTTCAACCTGCTCCTGCCCTGCTTCCTCATCTCCTTCCTGGCTCCGCTGGGTTTTTACCTGCCGGCTGACTCGGGGGAGAAGGTTTCCCTCGGGGTGACCGTGCTGCTTGCACTCACTGTGTTCCAGCTGTTGGTGGCTGAGAGCATGCCGCCTGCAGAGAGCATGCCCTACATAGGTTTGAGTCTTTAAACTGTTTAAACTGTTAGGAGCCAATATTCATTATAAAATGCCACAGAGCATAAAACATGACAATTCAACAGTGCTTGATGATATTTCAAAATTTTGACTCAGTAAATCTGCTTTTAATATAATGTCATATTCTTTAATATAGTCATGCAGGGGTGAAATTTAACTAAGTAGGCAGGTGGTTTGGCTTCATTTACCACATAAAACAAGCTTTGAATATAATTTAACATCTTAGAATTTTGACCAACAGAGTTTTATCATTTTTAATCTGATGCAGTTTTACCTCATTCTTTTTTTTTTTTTTTTTTACTCTGGCTAAAGTGGCCTTTCATATAAAACTGCTGATAAAGTGAGGGAGTTTCAGTCCATATTTAGCCATTTAGTCAACAAATTGAGGCTTTTCTCTCTTCATTCATGTTCCCTCTTTCCTCTCCTTCAGGGAAATACTACATCGCTACCATGACCATGATCACAGCATCCACCTCTCTCACCATCTTCATCATGAACATTCATTTCTGTGGAGCTGAGGCCAAGCCGGTCCCTCACTGGGCAAAGGTGCTCATCATCGACTACATGTCCAAAATATTCTTTGTCTATGAAGTGGGCGAGAACTGCACCACACCAGAGAGTGAGAGGACACCGCTGTACCCCGAGGAACCCCTAGGTGATAAGCTGGGCTTTCAGGATGACCGTTTCCATGACTACCATTATGACAATGAACCTTACAGATACAGCAATGGTCACAGCAGGAATCATCACAAAAATCATCACAAAAGCCAGGCAAACGGCAACGCCAATGGCAGCCATCACAACTACAACAACCACAATGATAATGCCTCTAGACTGGAGAGAGGGGAGGGGAGGAGAGTGCACACGCAACGCTACCACCACATCAGGAGGGACGATCTGGACTACCAGGCCACTCCTCAACCTCGAAACCTCCAACAGCTGTATGGAGGGCTAAAGGAGCAGCTTCTGTACTCAACAGAGAAACTTCAAGTCCCAGCATGCCCCTGCTGCTGCCCATGTGTTGAACATAAAGAGGTATACATCATTTCATCCACACAGTTTATCCCTTCTTATTTAACAGCTTGACCTCACACTGTTGGACTCACAAACTTTTAGATGTTGTATTTGTAAGTGTTTGTGCTGACGCTGTCAAAAACAGACTACACATACAGTTTCATACACTTAGCTGTTGAGTACAGGATAGTTTAGGGCTGTACCATTATCAAACAGGCCTAACCACAGAAGTGGCTGGGCCCCTAAAAAACCCAGTGGATGGTCTCTTCCCATTTGTGATTTATTGATAAGGTCAGTGCATGTGTGTTGGATCAGTAGTATTGCTGCCCCATACACATTGTTAACATTACCAAAAAAGGTAAATCTGTTTGAAGAAAAGGGGTTTACATAAAAGACGGGCTGTGTGGTCAGCATAAATTCATCAACATTTTTGTTGTTTGATTAGAGACGCTATTATTTAGGTTAAAATGAAATATGGACCATGATTTTGCCAACATCCATGGACCTCAAGTTTGGCTGAGCCCAAGAAAGCTCTCCCCTTTATTTCGCCCTTATGGGCGGCCTTGCTGTCATATTAACAGGTACACACTGGCTTGATGCAGACTTTTAACACCAAATTGCATGATTTAAAAAAACTAGATTTTTATGTTGGACCTTCCCATGGTTCATAGACAAGCTGGTGATTTACAAAACCTATGATCCTCCTGCGAAAGCACTAATACCACTCAGTAGTTTCTGAATACTCATTGGTTCTGTTTGTAGAGTTTGTCATAAAAAGACAACATAATTCTGCATAGGTTCATGGCTTTTCTGACTTGTTACTGTTAGATATTATTAGCACTTAATTTTAGTGGGCCCAATTACCTAGTAGTTGTATCGTAATAAGTGATAGTTATCTAGTAATTTCTTAATAATGAAGTGGTAATTACCTAGTAATAAATTGCAATTTTACAAAGTAACAATTGGTCATTTTAAGCAAGTATGTACCTAGTAGTAATGTATTAATCATCAAATAATTCCGCATAATATTTTGGCTATTCTTTAGTACTTAGGTGGTATTTTACCCTAACCATACCCCTCCAACCCTAACTTTAACCCTTTTAATATTGTGAAAATTCTCTTGTAATTGTGTTTTTTTTTTTTTTTTTGTAAATAATTTCTCAGAAGTAAGATGATAATTTTCTTTTTAGCTTGCTTGATTATTCCCAGCTAATTTCTTTATTTTGGCCCACTAAATTAAACTGAGTCCTTCCTGGATACATTTAAAGTAGTTTAAAGGGTTAGGGTTTGAGTTTAGAGGGTTAGGATCAGAGTTAAGGTGAAATATAACCTAATTACCACAGAATTGCCATTAAATTAAAAGGAATTACTTAAAGATTAATACATTTTTACTATGCTTATTTAATATTGCCATATTTCTAGGTTATTACTGGTAAAAGGCAAACTTAATGAATTATCCCCTTTTTCTTGAGAATTTACTAGACTAAATTAAGTGTTACTGATGTTGTGTATAATCACTGCAATATTAGAAATAACTGCACATATTCACTTTTAACTTTCTTTTTATGACAATTGTAATGCTTATCCTCAGGTATCTCTCACCATAGTGCATCCCATTTCTACTTTCACACCTCTCATGGACTCCCATACCCCAGCATGCTGACATCACTGAGGTTTTAGTGTGAAGTGTCCAGGATGAAGGTTGGACTGATTGTTTCTGAAGTTTTTTTTTCTGTTTTCTTTAGGTGGTGAAGAACATCCAGTTCATTGCTAACTACTTCCGTGAGCAGAGAGCGACATGTGTCAAGGCTGCAGAGTGGAAAAAGGTTGCCAAGGTCATGGATAGGTTTTTTATGTGGATCTTCTTCGTCATGGTCTTCCTCATGAGCATCCTCATCATTGCCAAGGCCTCCTGACAGACCCCTTGTGATCTTTATTGTCAATTTAAACCTCTGTCCTTGCAGGACTTCAGTGTTGCTTGAGTACCCTCTTTATGCTTTGATGCAACACCAGAGAAATCCAAACTGTTTTAAATGTCAGTATTGTGTTTTGTGTGTATGTGTTTATGGTTAGTAGGTACGTTGTTGTTTTCTGTTTTGACATAAAGAGAACAAGGTCACCGCACTCAAATCATGCATTAACCACAAACGCAGAACTTCATTAAAGCCTCTTGCTTAGTTAACATCAGGTGTGCTTGCATGTGTAACGGAGCAGTGGAGCAGTAAGACAATCTAGGCCTCGCCTTGAACATGCATGGACTCTGCATTATTGATGAGCTAACAGCCAGACATTCACCTATAGGCATTACATTACATACATTATTTTTAAGGTGAACAGATGCTTCTGTTTTTCCAGGGTCAGTTACAAGTAGAGTGCCAGCAATAAAACCATTAACACCTCTGAAACAAACTCGTGTTTGATCAGGAACAGGGCCAATCACATGATGGCCTTGTACTGATCAGCATGGAAAAGCACGCAGCGTAAGTAAATGAAAGTCAGGTGCTTTTAAAATCAAAAGAAACCAATTTTCATAAGTTGTATATACATAATGTGATTCAAGGGTGAATATTTTCCTTTTCAACATCCAGAAGACCCTTCCCTTTTCTTTTCTCCACAAAACGACCTTTTTCTTTATGCTTGGATGTTCACAAAACTTATTTTAATGCTTTTTTTTCTTCTGTAAAATTATTACCATACAAATGTAATAGAAAACTCCATACTCAGCATTATTTTAACTTAGTTAAATACATCTATATCATCATATTTCAGTTATGGTCACAGTGTCAGATAAAAAAGCTGTTCACACAACAGCAGGACAAGAAATGGTGAATGAACCTAGTGTAATTCCTCTTTACGTAACAATTTTCCTATAAAGCCTCTAGAGGGCAGTAAAGCTCCAATCATGGAGAACACAGGTACTGACTGAAATACAACAATATGTGAATGAAACTGCTCTCTGTCAAACAAAGTGGATTATGTCCAGAATCTGTTGATCAAAACAAAAAAGCAAAATACCTTTTGCTGCATATGCCTTAATATTCTGTAAGATATGAAAGTGAATGATAATGGGAAAAAATGTATAAAGGAGTATTGGGTGGGAGATAAGTGTTACATATAAGTAATAAGTATACAAGATATAAGTAACACATTAATTCAAGTCCCCAAGCACTAAAACCAATTCTTCATAATGTTCTGTTTTTTTTACAAAGACATGACACCACAGTTTCCTCTTTTACAAACTCCAAAAACCTCACTTGTGTCACCGATCACTTGCATTAGTGTTTTCATTAGGGCTGTCAAATAACATTTTTAAATCCATAATGTAAATCACAATTAACCTTTCTGGCTGCATTTTGAAACTCTTCTATTTTGCTTTATTTAATTTCTGATTTTTGCACTGTCTTAAGCTAAGGATAATTGACTTCCTGTTGGGATACGACCAAGGTACGGTTTATCAGTCCGTTCCCTGGGTATAAAACACACAAGCAGAAACAAAAAACAAGCTGTTTTTTCATTTTTCCATTTTGCACAAAAAAACAAACAAACAAACAAAACAAAACAAAACAGAAAAGGGTTGTTTTTTCGTTTTTTATTTTTTTATTTTTTTCATTTTGAGCACAAAACAAAACAAAAAACAGGAAATGGTTCGTTTTTTCGTTTTCACCCAAAAAATGAAAATACCTCTCCACATTTCGTTTCATTGGTGGGTGGGACTTCGAATCCCGCCTGTGCGGTGCCCTTCAAAATAAAGGTCCTACCCTTTAAAATAAAGCTCCTGCTTTGGCGTCGCCGTGCATCAACGTTGCCATCAATCATCCTCTATAAACATCCCAGTTATTTATACATGGATATGGATTTATTCTGGCAGCATGACCTCAAAAAAGGCTTTAGTTTCGAGATACCCCTACCCAGCTCGAACAACACACCACCATGTTTTTTTCATATCCAATAAATGTGTCACATTCATGAAACGGATGGTTGTGGACAGGGCCGTTTCTAGCCATTTTGGTGTCCTAGGTGAACAAAGAGAGAGAGAGAGCGGCGGAGATAAGGCTGGACTTTTTCACAAACGAGGGGCGCAGAGGTTACAGGTGTGCAGGAGTTGATGATCTGTTACATTTGTGGACCTATTCAAAATGTACAGGGCTCATGATGGCGCCCTCATCAATGTGGCCCCCTGGGCAACCGCCTATATGGCCTATGCCCAGAAACAACCCTGGTTGGAGGGTTCGATCCCAGTCTTTGGAAGCTGCTATTTTTCATATATGTACATTTATATAGGCCTATACTATCATTACTAAAATTGATAACATGTTTGAAGTTTGTTTTTTTTTTAAAATTGGATTGTGTGATAGTAATGATATATAAATACATGTTATCAACTTTGATAACTTAAATGAGACATTAGCGCTACATGAGATCGGGCTTACTATCACGCCAAGCGGCCATTCTACCTATTAAGCCAAACCGCTGTTCTAAGAGTGTAATTCAAACATCACATATATGAGAGCACACTGCTTTAAAAGATAAAGTATGAACTTTTGGGAGATCCCCCCCCCTGCCAAACACTCACCATCGACAAACAGCTGGTGACTTCCATCCTGCGCAGAATCATCCCACACAAAGCCCCGCCCTGACAGGCTCAGAGGGAGGGTGTCCACTCAGTTCTCACCAGACTGAGAGAGTTGTGTTTGCATGAGTTTATATCAGTATTTATTTATATAAAAATGAATTTGACTTTCTAATTATGTTGGGCTGGTACCAACTTCTTACCACCGCACATCGGATGGAAATCTGAATGACCATTATGAAACTCCGGGCTTTTTTTTGTCACCTCACCCCTAATTGGACAGGCTTATCTTGGCTCTTTTTCCAGATATAAGGGTAGACCTAAATAACAGCCAAAAAAACCCCAAAAAAAAAAAAAAAAACAACAAAAAAAAAAAAAAAAAAAAACAGTATTTCCCACAGAAATAAAGTTCCACAACCATCCGTTTCATGAATGTGACACATTTATTGGATATGAAAAAACATGGTGGTGTGTTGTTCGAGCTGGGTAGTGGTATCTCGAAAATAAAGTCTTTTTTGAAGTCATGCTGCCAGAATAAATCCATATCGATGTATAAATAACTGGGATGTTTATAGGGGATGATTGATGGCAACGTTGACGCACGGTGACACCTGCTGGTCATTTTAAATACCTACTCTCAGTGTGCCTCGTCGGTCTTGTCTTGTTGTGTCTTGTCGCTGATAAATATCTCTCTCTCACTCAATAGACAGCCTACTTCCGTGTAAACCCTGTACTGTGTACACAACTTTCTTAAATTTAGAATAGGTGCATATGGGGGCAGGCAATAGAACGAAAGTCAGA